>NC_056706.1:11084679-11088563 GCF_018831695.1 Puntigrus tetrazona
CACTGATGCAGACTGCTTGAATTGAACAGCTTTATCAGTGCATAGAGAGGATTGAGTAAGAGTCAACACCCTGGACACATTATCTAGTAACAAAATAATCACATTTTAATTGTAAAGAAAGGTAACAATGTTTGTTTTGAAAAGAAATGCAGTAATACCATTAATATTGTAAAATGTATAATAAAAATTGCATTGGTCATCGGTGACACATTGGTTTTATGTGTCTTAATATAGAGTAACTACCTCATTAGGTAGTACTTAGTATTAGCCACATTGTGCTTACGTTAAAATAAAATACTATCGCAACTAAGTTATGGAACAGCCTGTAATTTCTTGTTTGTAATTATGTAATGTAACAGATAGTCTGTTACACAGCTACACACCCAAGCAGCTAACTGATACACTTATGTTAAGTAGCTTTACGTCTTGTAGTAATATTCTGTAACACTACAGAGTACTCCATAATTACAATGTCTGACTTAGTTAAGTAATAAAGTGTAATAAAGTGTTACTAATGATCACTCAGAAACTGCTAATAAATTCATCAGTAGCCAGCCACTAGTTTTCAGGTGTGTAATATGATCCTTCAGAAATCATTCTGCTATTTAAATTTTGCTTCCAAGAAACATTTCTTAGTATTTCTTCTCTATAAGTAAAACAGCTGTGCAGCCTAATGGAAATGGAAATCATGATTATGATTACGTTTTGTTGTTGTTCTTGATTGGCTTTATAATACTGTTATTTGAAAGTATTTGAAGCAATGAGCTTTACCATCACTTCTTTATCATTGTAAATCATTTTAAAAATCGAAAAAGATTGCCAAAGAAATTCTGCTGATATTCTTTGAAACCACGATAATTACACCAAAAAATGTCTAACATCATTTTTCGCAAATGTTTGTAATTGTAAACGTCGCTAATGTTTAACTTTTAAAATGTATAAGTATGCACAATATGGGTCATGTAACTGAATTGATATTTAATGTAATCTGAACTTAGAATGCATTTGAGTCTGATAAATAGTTGTTTGCTTATATTTAAGAAGTTTCAGGATGAAGCAGCAGATGTACTAATTAACAGAAATGAACAGGAGTTGGAGCTGACAGGGATGCAGAGGATTTACAGGAGAGAAGGCAAGCTCCCACTTACATTATTAGCATTTTTGATTGACTTACATGACATTCCCTGCTGCTTAACAGCAATATAATCACGATAAACATGTTTCATAATTACATTATGCTCCTATCAGGACTCATCAGGAGTGTTAATATAGAACAGAAAGCATCTTCCCTTTGATGGCCTTTTAAAAAGCAGGCAGGCGAATCTAGATCTAACAAATAAAAGCAATGCATTTCTACTGTTATATTAGGAGATGTTTAGTAGATGAATGGAAATGCTATTACATCTTTTCTCCACAAAGACCTCATTAGATTCAACGCTACGCGGATAGAGATGTTGTTGAATCACACCACTGAACCCATGAAGGCATGTCCGCTTCAGAATCGGTTCAGTTTCAGCCACATTAACTTCTGATATATGTTGTTTCTTTTCTAAAGAGCAGCAGAGATCTAAATTTAAATAGTTTAGAGTAAAGATATTTTTGAGGTCACAGACAAAAATAATTATAAAGCAAAAAAAAAAAGCTAAGTGTTTTTATGCCTCATTTAAAATGTGTGGTTATGTGTGATATCCAGACAGAAGCTCTATAATGTGTGTGATAGCACTGGATGTACAAAACAAGGAAATCATTTAATGAAACCAACCAAGATTCAGCAAGGCAAAATGATACTTCAGAAATACAATTAAAAATGGAATTAACTTGAAAAACGTGAAATGAAGATGCATGATTAAAACTAGCTAAAACTCATTTTGGTTTTGATCTACCATATGAAAAAGTTTAGATAGCACTCAAGACTAGGAGTTTTTAAAATGATACCACATTTTATTTTAGTTTAGCTTTAAAATCCTAAAGTTAAATAAAAAGCTGATAAAAAACTTAACGAGAAGTAAAAAAAAACACAAATGTGTATTAATTAAAAACATCAAAATATTAATTGTAAAGAATACACTAAAAATCTATATTGATGTACAACTGCAAATTTGAATTTAGTAAGGTTTTGAATGAAATAGAAATCTTATAATTTCAAATTGCATGGGCAAATATTTTATTAACAAATAGAGTTAATATAACAAATGTTTAAACAGAGAAATTGTACAATTCTGCAAAGTCTAAAGTGAGCATATTTTAAATGATGCTCGCTAGCAACAAATGGGCTGAAAAAGCAAGATTTTAAAAGATTCAATGGGAGAACATCTAGCAAATCAATTAACTTTAATTAACTCTCAGGTCTGTAACATGACAAGCTATAAACGTATGTCTAAGAGGAGGGAGATCTTCTCCGAAGTAGTGACAGGCCAGACTGAGAAAAGAGTGCATTAAAAACAGCATTCCTCAACATCCACTAGCAAGGGCTTTGCAAATTCATCATCTACAGTGCATAACATCATCAAAAGACTAGGTTGTAGAAAAAATCAAATTTACAAATAGTGGTACATTTTAAAATTGTGTTTTCTTTACAGTGTAAATAAACTGCATGTAAGTGAAAAAGAAATATGCAATCCCATTTACTAGCATCAAAACGCCCCAGTGATGGTGGGTGCTTTCAAACAATGCAGGTGAAGTACCAGACAGAGCGCTCATATATCCATTAATTCCACACTGGGACTCTAAAGACATTGTGCTGGTTTCTGAAGCAGGCTAATGATGTCATCAAACCAGTCTTGTCTGAGATCAAAGATCATGATGAGACTAGTTCTGTAGCGTCAAATTGTAATTTCAGACCCAGATAGAATAAAAACAAATTCTAGCATGAGCTGGCCATTTCCAGCCTCTGAAGTTCCGCAGGCGGTATTTTTGATGCGCTTGATTGGTTTCAAGAAGGAGTGTTAATTGTAGACACGCAGTCTCTGTGTGTAAATCTATACTGCAATTCCAGTCTTCAATCCATCAAAAAATTTTCTCACCACAGGACTGTATCAATAACACTGCCTTCCCACAACACAATGCTCCACTAACAACATTCCCACGCGCTCTACGCCTCTATGGGATCATCAGCCTGCTCAGTAGCATATGCTGGTATTCTGCTTGATTGACCCCTTTTGAGAAATTGAGTTTTGCCACTCGTGGCACCGCTAACTGAAGAGTTTAATCGACTGTACTCACTTGATGCAAAAACCCCTTAATAAGCTGCCTCTGATTTTAAGGTGTTCATTTATTGCCAGCTTAATCTACTCAACATTTGCTCCACTTTTACACAGGACAAGATTTTTTTTAATTCTATTTTTTTTTAATTCAAATAATAATGACATTCACATTCATTTCTAATGAAGCCTCTAGAACTTAAAAAATAATAAATGAATAAATATAATAATAAAACAGCACACAATTGTTAGTGATAATATATTATTTTTCATAATTCTGTGTGAATTTTCAAACTTAGCTACTTTAACAATGTGAATTATGTATATTAGAATAGATTTTAATATTTCATTTCATTTCACCTAAAATATAAGCTAATTTAAATTTCAAATAAATTAAAGATATACTAGTTCATTGGACATTGACTTTGACATTTGACTTGTTCAATGTCTGCACACTATGGCTATGGATAAGTGGTTCAGTTAAAGTAGATGAAGATGTTATTGTCAAATATAAAGAATTCAAGCAGTGAATCAATCCAACTTTAGCGCATTAAATAATCAAGAGCTGCACTATATTACAAATGAAATTGGTTCACTTGGACAAACATTACATAAAATAATAAAAGTGTTTTTTTATTAAGCTAAATGACCTAAGTAGAGTTTACTGTCAGTGAAACACAAAGT
>NC_056706.1:11088663-11151163 GCF_018831695.1 Puntigrus tetrazona
CTGACAAACACCTCTCATTGATGATGCTAATCACTGCCCTCTCCTAAGAAGAACATCAACAAAACACACAAATGCACAGATGTACAAAATATACAAATGCAGTTGCCAAACAGCAAAATGTTTGCCAACAAAGTGACAAAAAAAGCTCAAAACTTCGGTCAAAGGCCAGTCACAAAAAAGCACCCAAAAGTTTCCCAGTGGCCCAGAATGGATTAGCCAGTTAATACTAGACGGGTAGATTTAGCTGGCGTAACTTCCTCGACATGGAAGGGCTTTACAAGCAAAAGGTCAATAATTCAGAGGAAAGAGTGTGAGGAGTGTTTAGTTGAGGCAGCAATGTACAGAAGTATGTCCTAAATTGAGAAATTCATAAATGGAAAAGCGCTATGGTAACAGGGCTTTAAGCACATTTATATCTTTTTGAGCATTGAACACAGTAATTGAGCATCAGCAGTAATGCAATGATAAAATCTAAAACCACTGTGGCCATTTATTGAGCATCGTGCTTTGTTTTAGAAGTCCTTTTCAGGCGGTTTGATTCAATTTAGGCTTATTGTTTTCTTTTAGGCAATCTTTGCATGTCATTACGTATCTAATTTAAAAGTGTGCAGCTTTGAAAGTAAAAAGTGAAAAAGTAGTATTTTAAAACCATCTGAGTCAATAAGCTGAATCAACGTTTAATCAGCGCTCCATAAATTAAAGATATAATCTTGCCAAGGTTGTATGAAGGAATTAATAAAAAATTGCAAAATGGGTAAAGCAGTTCGCGTTTTTTCTTAAAAAAAATACATCCACTGCACTATATATTACAAATCCTAGGAAAAACTTCAAGTTGCATTGTGTATGCAGCTCATTCTGTTACCAACTATCAATTGTTTGGCGTGTTTGTGCTTATTGTATTGAATTTACAATGGTTTGGGGTTTTTAGGCAGGACTGGAAATAGAAATCCTAGACAAATGGCCTAAATTCACCAGGCTTTGCCAAACTGCTGAGCAAAAATAGCAATGATAATTGAAGGAAGTGTTGAGCTTTGGGCCCAAGGCTTCTCTTACGCAGCTGCTAGCAGTAAGTAGTGTTTCTCAATCAGGATGAGGATGGGGCAAAGATATGGATGAGGAGAAGGATAAGGTCAAGGATGAGATGAGGATGAGAAAAAAAGATGAAGAGGGCGAGAGGCGAGGACAAGGACAAGGACTTTTTTTCTTTTTGCAAGAAGCTGGTAAAGCTAATGCATAAGATTAGTTCAAGTGGTAACATTTTCACTGTTTTATGGGAACATTCCATTGACTTGATTTTTATAAAAAAACTGTTATTTCTATGCTTTACCCTACATCTAAACCCCCTCACACAAAAGTCACATGGACTTTTTACTGATATATTTACTACGACATTGCTGGATCTGGGATCATTTCAGTCAAGTGGAGGGTCAGACAGTTCTCTGATTTTCATCAAAAATATCAATGTGTTCGAAGATGAACAAAGGTCTTATTAGTTTGACATGAGGTGAGTAATTAATGACAGAATTTTCATTTTGAGGTAAAACTACTCCTTTAACAAAAGTTCACGGCATTAACTAACTTTCACAATACATAATATTTAGCTTAACTGTTAATGTAAAAACATAACCATTAGTTCATGCCACCTCCTTGAACATTTTGATTTTAATGATCAAAATTTTGAACATAATAACTTCAAGACTACTTAACGTGATTCTTATGTTTCATTAAATACTACATTTTAGCATTTCATTGTTAGTAATCATTCTATGCTAGTAATAACTAATCCCAATTAGATTATTTGAACACAGATTAATGCCCTACATTGCCTACATGCCTACATTGCCAAGAATACTTCATGTGCATAACAAAAAATAAATAAAAAATCTAGTGACATTTCCATCAACCAAGCTGAAACTCTCTCACTTTGGCCCTGGACCAGTCGACCACCTTCGTAGTTAAATGAATAGTAAACGCGCACTGCTTTTTCTGAGAAGTTTTAAAACATTTCATTACACTAAAATAACACTGAACATATACAGAATGTAGAAGACAAAACCCTGGTAATCAATACTGTTAAAAAGAACAATGCCCTTATTTCCTTTTTCTTGTACCTGCCCGGATATATACACCTCTGGGGGTTAGGGGTTTCATGCATCTTTCACAGAGAGAGATGTGTTTAGAGCATCAACAATATCCTGATGACAATGCATTGAGAGTCACACTCTCTAAAGGTCAACCACCCACATGAGGGCCACCTAGAGCCTGCTGTCAGCTGCTATCACATGTGAATTATCACCTCAGAACTGCAGAGGTAAGTGACGTCAGCCGATGAGAGTGCACAGATTTTTGATGAATATTCCCTCCCCATTCTCTCATTCTATTTATCTCCATTTCTCTTTTGTTTTCTGTCACCATTGTCTCTATCCTTCTGGTTAACATGATGAAGAGAAAGAGCATGTTATATTTAAAGCTGCTGGCCAATCACAGATGATGGATTCAATCCTAATCACCTCCGACCCTGCTAAAGATCATCTGCTGTAAATTTTTTGAGCTGGAGGTCACCTGTCTGACCTGTTCATCACATTTGTTTTTTTTTTGTTTTCCTTGAAATAATCTGAGATTAATGTGTCATTTATAAATATTAATTATTTGCATTGAGATGCAAACTAATTTTTGTCATAATTTTCTCTGTCTTGAAAACATCTGCTTTTGTGACATATTTTCTTAGTTTAACTTATAAGCATGAAATGTAAATGCTCATTGGTTCACCCAGTTTGTTTAAAATGTGGATTCATTTTAAACACTGCTGTGTTTCTTTGGATATAACGTATATTTTATCACAATTTGCACTTAGGTTCTAATGTGATGAAACATCACTGTGTTATATACATCTTGCTGCTGTGTGATATCCATATCATAAGAAATATAAAAGAGAATAAATCTCATATTTGGGCATTTTTGCCCCATTATCTAGAATTTTAGAGCATAACTGAGTTGTTTGCTACATTATGTTTATCAGAAGTGTATGAAATGTAAGATGATGTACTAATAAAACTTTAAACTGAAAGCCTAGTATTTATATATATACACATAATAAATAAACATAGTACACATACATATTGTCACGTTCTGGGATTGTTCTGTGTTGTTTTCTATCCCTTTTATCCTCTTTGCCCTTATTTGGTCCTTCCTGTTTCCTGTCCTTAGCATTGATTATTAGTTAATTAGTTCCCTACCTGTTTGTCCACTTGTTTTAGTTCTCCTTGATTGTATCCCTGTCTTTTTAAGCATTCAGTTTCTCCCTAGTCCTTATCGAGGATTAATGCTAGTTTATGTTATAGATATGTTGATGCCCTTGAATTAGGAATTAAAGAAACTTTTGTATGCTCCTTTGTAAAGCAAATTTACTACAACTGCGTTACATGACAGAATCTTTGACGAAACCATATGGCTGAGGCGTCTGCGGCAGAGGGACGTTGGAGAGATATGTGGAAGAATTCTTCACTATTTTCGATGAGGTAAGATGGCACGACTTCGTTCCTAGGTGCACTTTTTTGCTGGGGCTGGACAAGGACACTATATGCTGCGATCTTCCCACAATTGATTATCCCTGATCAAGCTAGTCAATCTTGTTTTATGGGTAAACTTTTTTGACTTTGAGGTAGAGAAAATCAATTAACTGCCCAAATTTCCTCGTCCAGTCCCCCGAGGGACGAGCTGTGCCTCTCCCGCCTCCACATACCTCGCCAGCAGCTCTGACCACTCATCTCCTCCCAGTGCTGTTTCTGGCCTCAGCCTAAAAATGCCAACCGCA
Source organism: Puntigrus tetrazona (assembly GCF_018831695.1). NCBI lineage: Eukaryota > Metazoa > Chordata > Actinopteri > Cypriniformes > Cyprinidae > Puntigrus > Puntigrus tetrazona. The sequence continues at coordinate 11,092,478 of NC_056706.1, forward strand.
CAGAAGTCAGAGTGCCAGCCGTTCACAGGGCAAGTCTGCCGCCATCGCAGCCCAACCAAGCCTGCCTGCAGCTCCAATAGCAAGCCAAATGGACATTAAACGGCTTGTGTTTCCCAAGCGCCCTCCAGTGACCAATCCTCCAGAGCTCATGCCAGTATTTACTCAGAAGCGCCTCCAGTGGCCAGTCCTCCAGAGTTAATACCAGTGCGCCCTCAGTGCATGTGCCCTTCTGTCGCGCACCTCAGTGTGGCCTTCATGACATGAACCCTCCCAGGATGGATAATGAATGAGGCAATTTCCCCGTACTTCACAGCTCCTCCTCTCACACCAGCGCCTCCGTCGGTCCCTCAGCTCTCCTTCATCTCCTTAACCTCCGCTGGTCCCCTCAGCTCTCCTCATCTCCTGAGCCTCTGCTAGTCCTGTCCAGCTCTCCTTCACTCTCTGAGCCTCTGCTGGTTTCCTCCAACTCTCCTTTGTTCTCTGAGCCTCTGCAAGTCCCGTTCAGCTCTCCTTCATCTCCTGAGCCTCTGCTGGTCCCGTTCAGCTCTCCTTCGTTCTCTGAGCCTCTGCTGGTCCTGTACAGCTCTCCTTCACTCTCTGAGCATCCTCTAATACCGTCCAGCTCTCCTTCATCTCCTGAACCTCCGCTGGTCCCCTCCAGCTCTCCCCTCATCGCCTGAGCCTCCGCTGGTCTCCCAACTCTCCTTCATCTCCTGAGCCTCTGCAAGTCCTGTTCAGCTCTCCTTCATCTCCTGAGCCTCTGCTGGTCCTGTACAGCTCTCCTTCACTCTCTGAGCCTCTGCTAACCCTCTCCAGCTGTCCTGAGCCTCCGCTGGACCACTCCAGCTCTCCCTCAGATCCTGAGCCTCTGCAGGTCCTGCCCAGCTCTCCTTTGTTCTCTGAGCCTCTGCAGGTACCGTTCAGCTCTCCTGAGCCTCTGCTGGTTATGGTCCTCAAGCTCCCTGGCCTGACTCCTGATCCGCTATGGCTCCCCGAGCATGGCCCTGAGACTCCTGATCCACCCTGGAGGTCCTTCTTGCCTCCATCCTGGTCCTGCCCTGCACTGGCCTCCAGGGTGTGCACCCTCCCTTCCCAGTCTTACGAGACGAGCCTTCCAGGAGGGTGGAATACTATCCCGTTCTATGTTGTTTTCTTCCCCTTTTGTCCGCCTTGCCTCTATTTAGTCCTTCCTGTTCCTGTCCTCATTATGTGTTTTATTAGTTAATTAGTTAAAGCATTCCATTTCTCCTCTGCCTTTGTCAATGATTATTGTTAGTTTGTTATGTGTGTTGATGTCCTTGAATTAAACTTTTGTATACTCCTTTGTAGCGTGAATTTACTATAACCACATTACATGGCAAACAAAGACTTTTATTCTGAAAAAACTGAGCTTAAGCTCCAAATGTGTCATATTTATAATAAATTTATGCTCAGGTAAAGATTTTGAATGCTCAGAATTTTAAATGATTTTTACAACAGTAAAATGGTAGTAACTACTAGAAATTATGTAAATAAAATTAAAAAAAAAATCTTGTGAGAAAAGCTGTTCAGGTGAATTAATAGAAGTTTAACACATGAGGTTATTTTGAGTTAAGTTTAAACAAGCCCTGCCTAGAACCTCAGATGAATATCAATACAGTACTGCCTTGCAAGCACTATAATAAAACACTAGGAGGAATCTCAAAAACTGTAATGATATTATCATTATCATAAATACACCACCAACAACAAAAAAGACTCATGACAACAAGTGACGTCCTAGGAGCCGATTATAGCTCAGCTAAAATAGTTCCTCTGACATTCCACTGACACTGCAGGAAAAGTGACACAACCTGAGCGGTTTAGGAAGCACAATTAAAACAGGCTCTGTCTAGGTTTTAAGGACAGCTGATTAAAAGAGTACTGAAGGTTTTCTGTCTCACACCAATAAACACCATGGAAGGGTGAGAAACAAAAGGTATGTCACAAGTCGTCAAAAATGACATTGTTATCAATTTCCACTATACTTCATTTTTTCCCCTCTTGTCCTTCTGCTGTTATCTCTCTTTCTCTCTCTCCAAGTTTAAGGGATGACCAAAGCGGTGTGTCTGCAGTGTGTAAATAATTGCGAACGCATGAGTGCATCTGTCAAACATGGTTACTGGGGTCCAGGCTCCACACACACACACACAAAAAAAAAACAGTCTGCAGACAGCCTTCACAGATCCACACAGCCTGAAACACAACCACACTAGAATACAGAATAGAAAACGCATTGCTCTTTTCCCACAATGCAAAGTGAGCCTCTTTGGGGGTGAAGAAATTGCTGTAACAAGACTTGAGGTTGTATCTTATAGAGAGGGCACAGACCACAGCTCCAAATCAGACTAATTACTCATTTGAGCTCATTTGCTGACACTTTCTATCTAAATCAACTTATGTCACATCTTAATTAAGCACGATGCAAACCACCATGCAATATGTCTGTCAGGAATAAACCTCTTTCAGAAGTCTTTCAGTGAGTAGTAACATATGTTGATTCAGTAATGCTGTACATCTGCTTAATAAAGGGGGTGGGGAGGATTTTTTTTTTTAATTTGTATGAAGTATTAGTACCACTAGACTGCATTCAAACCATCCACCCACCAAACCCAAACATCTCTACCATCTGAAGTTTTGGAGTTCTCTACAGCCTCTTTTTGCACTTACTTTGTTCATTTAGATCTTCATTATAGAAAAACAGGAGCAGATGGTGTTTGTGACTGTAGAGAATTTTGTTAGATTTATAATGTATATGTGAGGTTGATCAGAGGGAGACAATGCAACTCTAATATGAGAAATCTGGAACACACAATGAACAGTCTAAATTCTAAAAACAAAACCTATCACACGATGCCAATGAAATCAACAATGATTTTCACTGGTGACTACTTTATCCGGACTGCATTCAGACCACCTGTGCATTTGCTAAAGCAATGGAAGGAATAATATACCTAAAAGTCCATTTATTCAAGTTGTTTATTTAGGCATGCAAAAGAGACTATAGCATACAGAGTAATTTGCTTCAATCATACAAATACAACTCACTTAACCTCATTAACCACCAAATGATTGGAAATTCTGGAATAAATTATTTTGCGGATGAAAATGTGTGCAGATAGATTAGTTACAACAGCAGGTTTGCTTTTGTGTTATGATGGAAAGGTGTCACTAAAAGTTCAACACTGTTTACTCGGTAAGGAAAACAAACAAACAAACAAAAAAAAAAAAAAACACAGAGCACCTTTCAGTAACTATGAATGTAGAGTATAAAAAAAATACAGACTTAACAATATTTCTGACCAATACTTTTTAGAAATATTTAGAATAAATTTGAATTTTTATATTTTTAGTTTTCTTTTTTAACTAAAGTTTTAGTATAACTAAAGTTTTATTCTAAGTTTTATATATATATATATATATATATATATATATATATATATATATATATATATATATATATATATATACACACACACACACACACACACACTTTTTTAAAGGCATGTATTTGCAATATTTGGTCTTTTCGAATCTGCAAAGGAGCAAAAAAAATATATATATATTAGATTATTTGTTCATAATTGTATGATAAATAAATGATCAAAATTATTATTAATCTATTATTCAGAAAAAGTTTTTTTTTTTGAAAGTCTGTTATTTGAGATCTGTTTGATCTCTCCCTTCCCAAGATTTTATTTGATGCCTCTAAAAGACAGTAAAAAGGAAAAATAATAATAATTGTCTTTATATCATTTATGAAAAAATGATATTGATTGTCCATTTCGAGCTCAGTGCGCCCTCCTCCCTCGTGTTTGGAAAAGCATAAGTCGATAACAGATAGGGCTAGTATCTTGATCAATGTCTCTGGAGAGCTATGACTGGGGGATTATCATACATATGATAAATTATGTGATGACGTAATCCTCAGCAACACCAACAAGGGAAGACTAAAGTAAAGAGGGGGACATAAATGCAAAAGTGATTAATGTTAAAAGAAATTTGAGGTTTCAAATGATACTGTATATATCTAGGCGGCTGCTTTATAGTTAGAGATTTTAACATAACTCCGATGATGCCATTGGGGGTGTGTCTAGAGGGGGTGCAAAGTTCAAGAATGAAACATGATCTTTACTTAATATCCTAATGATTTTTGGTATAAAAGTAAAAATCGATCATTTTGACCCATGCAATATATTTTGGCTATTGCTACAAATATACCCAAACAACTTAGGTCCATGGGCACATACATTTTTCTGTGTATAATTTAGTTTCAGCTTTACCTATAATAACTAGAATAACCCTCTTTCTGACAACTTCAGTCTGATTACAGACATTCTGTGACATTTCTGCAGAGATTATAAGTGGAATGAAAAATATAAGACAAAGAAAAAAAACTGTATAACCCTTTAAGAAAGATTCACATTATAACTTCTGAAACAAGTACTTAATGAATTTACATAACTCAATGGCCCAAACGTTTGGTTGGAGTCATTTAGTAGCTTACTGTATTCTGGCAGTCTCTGTTGAGCAGCTGGAGCAGGTCAGATTCGAAGACCTCCACGGAGGGGAAGAGTGCCACACGTAGTCCCTCCAACACACACGAGAAGCTCTTCAACAGACGAGGCTTCCGCAGCACATCTGCTGCAACAGAGATGGAATGAATATAACGTTAACGTTGTACACATTTCCTGCGCGTACAGCCAATTCCATCCAGCCATTTTATTATTGTCCTTTATATTTAATGGCTATTCATTTTTTACAGCATTACAGCAACAAAGGATTTAATTAGACAGTAAAAATTAATTTATCAGCACGCTTCAGAATGCCAAGATCCTCTTACTCATGGCAATGCATTCAAAAAAAGAAGAAAAAAACACGCACAAACAAGTGCACGGGATAACAAACTAGTGAGCTTAAGCGTGCACAAGAGAGCTCAATGTGTTCCAGAAGCTGGGAAAAATCCATGCAGTTGAGGCCAATGTAATGGAGCTCCACGTGGCCCAAATTCCTCTTCTGATTTTAAAAAGAATAAGGACCAATGATAATTTATCATTTGGAGTATGTGTCTGGCTGCATCATCACAAGCACATTTCCTCCAGCTGAGATCTTTGGCTGGCCCCATTTCCGCTCTCAGTAGGGGTCTCGCTGTGAAGCGTTTCAAACATTGTCTATTGAGAAAGTCTTCTGCATATCCAAGCCATTGCACCCACTTTTTCTTTTATTTTTGGTAGAGGCAAAATTTGAGCTCACTCACCCACAGGAGTCTAAGACACTTCATAATCAGTTCAAAACACTTTGCGCGATATGAAAATGGTCACATGGTCGCGCGTGTTTGTGATTGTCAAGATCTGCCTGGTTCGCCTCGGCAAATCCAAACATTGCTCAGCTTACAGCGACGCTTACCTGCTTCACTTTGAAAAAGTCATCCTTGATGTTTTATTTAGACGCCTCGCAGAAATATGCAGAAAACACAAATTAAATGAAATAAAATCTTCACATACAGACAGGTTAAGTGAACCATCATCCATAATTTATTTAAAGATAAACACCTGTTTTACAGCATTAACCCCAAAGGCTAACCGGTTGCTATAATTGATGTGCGCTCCCTAAGTGAAAGCTGTCTATAAATCAGATTCTTCTTAGAAGAACTGGACCTGAAAGTTTACATGATACATGATGATTCATTTTCAAGATTTCTGACGTGAAACCAACAAGGAATGCAGGAAGGATTATTCTGAAATATTCTGAGGTACACAACCGTTCAAACGTTGGTTGGTAAGATTGTTGATATTTTTACAAAAGCCTCTTATGCCCACCAAGGCTACATTTATTTTGATCAAAATATAGTAAAGCATTAATATTATGAAATATTATTATAATTTAAAATAACTGTTTTCTATTAGAATACATTTAAAATTTACATTTATTCCTGTGATAAAAAAGCAGTCACATGGTCCTTCACAAATCATTTCCTGATTAATATGCTGATTTCTGATAACATTATCAATGTTAATAACAGTAGCTTAATATTTTTGAGGAAACCATGATGATGAGTTTTTCAGGATTCTTTAATAAATATCATGGGGCAGGTTTTGCTAATGATGCTCAGCGATGAATTAGTGCTGAAAACGTGTGACACGATTGAATTATTGTTTTTGTGTCTGACAGAGAGCATGTGGTTCAAGAAAGAGGATTTTTTCCACACATATTATTTTGAAATAAATTTTATTTTAACTTTTGATCAATTCAATGCCAAAACCATGACCATTGTTAATCAACACAGAAGAACGCCATTGCTACTTGAAGTAACCGTTTTTCACAGAGCAGTGTTTCGATGAAATACCACCTACATTTGGGTCTGTTTATCACAAAAAGTTATCATATGGTGCGTGTGTGCGTGTGTTTGTAATAATACACAAGTTGCTGTGGCAGAAGACAGCAGGCTTCTGGTTTGAATGAGTCACAACCAGGAGAGGTTCACTTTCACGGATCACTCAGCCATACACAAACACAGTCTATCACAGTTTAGCTTTAACACACTCACACAGTCTGCCACTATCAAAGCTAGGCCCGGAGAGCTCCGACGCACTCAGACATTTACCGTACACACAGTCTGTTTCCTCAAACACACTGCACAATCACTCTACACTCAAGCACACATACACACCAAACCAGGCTTATCTGTACAGCAGCACTGAGGCCTGACAGCCAAACAAGTGCAGCATCGTCAGGACATTACAGCATACAAAACACTCCACCACTGCAGCCCGAGAGAGATGCGTTACAGGCGCTCCGATAGGTGACGGCTCAACAGAAGAGAACGGAGGGAATTTAATGTGCCTCTCTAAACATCTTAGTTCTGTTAAAGTTTTGTATCAGTTCGTATCCATTTTAACGTTTAGAATGCTGTGTTTCTATAACTCCGTTCTCAAATTAACACCCATTTACCACCTAATTCCTTTCCAACCTTTCCATAAATACATCGTTTTTCACAACTTCACACTTTTGTATGCTCAGTATACGTACTTTCTTAGCATGTTTCTTTAATTGTGCAGATGATAAATATACATCTATGCTTTTTTTGGATGTTTCCACTGTTTTTATTTGTTTCTTAGCCTTTTGCAGCCCAATTAATTAGCCCTGAGGTAAGATAAACTAATTTTGAAAAGTGCAAATATAAAGTTTGAGGCCATCTGGCTCTTCATCAGACCAGAGGTGTTTTCTTTTGAGAACATGCTATAAATATTTTTTTTTACTTTTAGAGCTTAAGGTGCAACCACTTTTTTGTTTTGTGGTTCAGCAGCCTTTTTTTGTTGGCTAGTAGATATGCATGCTTGTGCATATATGTATGCATGTATGTATGTATGTATGCATGTGTACACACACACACAGAGAAAAACATTTCAAGGTTTTTTCCATACAGTGGACATCAATGGGAGTCAGTGGGTTGAAGGTCCAAGTTACAGGAAAGATCACATGTGTTGTAGGTGGATGTATCAACCTGAACATGCAAAAGAAACCACTTTACAAAAAAAACGATAAAACTACGATGTTGAAGTTGGAGGAGAAAATGAGATGGAGCTTTTAGCTCTACCCTACCTTTTGAACCGACAAAGTATTAACTATGCATGACCTTTCCAACATGATTACGTAACGTGTGCAATCACAGACATGCATCACAGAGCTGGTGCAAGACAAGCATTTGCATTTTTATTTTTGTTTTTAGAAAATGACCAATCATTTTAACTAAATAATACAAATTTTCCTTGCCTGGGACTGCATTACAACTCTTTGAAGCTGCAACGAAACTGCAATTTGGACCTTTAACTCACTGGGTCCTAAAGTTCACTACATAGATAAAAATTTGGAAATGTTTTCTCAAAAACCTTTTTTTCAACTGAAGAAAGATATGACATGAGGGAGAGTAAATGATTATCAATTTTTATTCGGGAGGTGATCTAATCCTTAAATCTTTTACTGTGTTTTCCTGTGTTTTAAAACAGGTGGCTGTATCACAGAACTGTGCTATGATCAATCATGTGCTAAGACTACTGGGAAATTGAAGGTCATTTTGGACTTGGATACAATTAAAGCAATAAAAACGAGAGAGGTGGCTGGTGTATTTTGGCTTTTATGACACCCACTCAAGAAAAAGTTTATAATCAGAGAGAATATATTGCTTTTAAATCACGATATGATGTGCTTTGAATCATGTGTTATTAACCGTATTAACAGTGGGGGGGGTGCTCTCTTTTTCTACTTTCAGTCTGTGTGGGGCCCAGGAGGATGCAGAATATAGCACTCAAACATTTCAGATGCAGTTCAAAGAGAAACCTGCTCCAGAGGAACCCCATTTCTACATCTGCTCATCGGTTTATAATGAGAGAGAGTAAGTAGGAGCGAGAGAGTTGGAAATATCACTGTGGAACAATTCTCTAATTTCCTGCATCCCTCTCTGGATCTAGACTGCGGTCGTGGGTCACCCTCCCTGTGAGATATTTGGAGTGCTGGGGGATTAGCCCGACATTGTGCTCAGCTTCCAATCCCCTCACCACTGTGAAACCCACCGCGGTTCATTACTATCGTTCAGAAAGTCTGTCTTTACCCACCCCCGAAAGCAGCTCAGAACAGAATTCCAAAAAGAGACGAGTCATGAGCACTGAGCTGCGAGTCGGAAAAGTTGTAAAAAGGCTCAAGTGTTTTTCTGCTTCAAGGTCTCATTTAGGACCTGCTTTGGTATGAAGTGATTCTGAAGCTAATCAAGGAAATGTCCTAAGAAACGAGAAGCTCTTTAGTGAGGCTTCTAGAATTCCTTCTGCTGTCTCCATGGCAACACACATCTCGTCTCGTTACAGATGAGCAGTCATCAAATGTCATTTGATTGTTTTATAACTGTAGTGAAAATCTAGCACATTAAAGCCTTTCCTCTCGCATTCAGATGATAAACAGAGGGGGCATTCTGGGTAATCCTACCTGTGCCTGTGTCCGCAGATGACAGCACACCGGGGACGCTGTCATGTCCAGACACCAAAATGTTGGGCGGGAGCAGGTGCATGATGGGAGTGAGAGCTGGGTGTGGCTGTATGGAGTAAAGCAGCTGACAGCCCTCCATCACTGATAATACAGCATTCACTGCAGAAAGAGAAATAAAGTTATGAATAAAATTTGACACAATTCTAGATGTTGCTGAATGGTTTCTGGTGTTTTGTCATTAATCACTTATCCCAATGTCGTTCCAAACATGTGACAGCTTAGTTGTCTGAAACACAATTTAAGATATTTTTTTTCATGAAAACCAGGAGGCTTGTGACTTTCCTATTGACTGTCAAGTAATGAACACTGTCAAGGTTGAGAAAAGTATAAAAGACATTGTCAGAATACTCATCAGAGGTTCAACCGTGACGTTCTGAAGCGGCAAGAAAACTTTTTGTATGGAAAGAAAACAAAATAACACCTTTACTCAATAAATCCGCACAGTAGCCTCGCTGTAGTGCCATTTTGGAGAGTATTGCTGCACAAAATAGTGTACACTGCTCTGTGTTAGCCACTACAAACAGATGAGCTGTTTTCGCTCAAATCAAAGTGTAAATACATGTAGAAGATGCATCCTTGTGTTGTGGCTGACACAAAAAGAACGTATGCTACAGCGTGAAGCGGTGACACTACGGTGCGAATTTGTTGAATAAAGTCGTTATTTTTGTTTTCTTTCAGTACAAAAGTATTCGCACAGCTTCATAACATTGCGGTTGAACCACTGATGGCAGATAGAGCATTCTGACAATGTCTTTCATACTTTACTTGACCATGACAGTGCAATTTACTTGGCAGTCAAAGGAACAGTCACAAGCCTTGTGGTTTTATCCAAACTTCTTAAACAACAACCCTAACCCTGGCCCTAATAACAACAAAAATACTTTGAGGAGGAGTAACCCCTTAATATACAATTTTATTGAAATGTAATTTATTCCTGTGATGGTAAAAGCTGATTTTCAGCATCATTACTTCAGGTTTCTGTGTCACATGATCTTTCAAAAAAAAAAAAAACACATGATATGAATTGCATAATATAAACATTTATAAAATGGTTAGTTCCATTCCTGGATTCTAATGGGAATCTTATTGTATCTATTAGTTTTCTATTTCATAAATGCATATGTCCATCCGTTTACACTGTAATGATGCTTGCAATCTTGAACTGCACCGACGACTCACTCTGGTTTAAAATTAAAACAAGAAAACAGACGTTTCCTCATGCTGAGAGATGAGCAGATGTACAGTATGTGTGTGAGAAAATATCATATATGGTGTTAAAAATAAATTACACAGAATAGTTATTCTCTGCTATTCTCTGTTTTTGTTTAAGATCCATGTTTGGAACATTCTCTTGACATTTACTGTCAGGAACTATTTTTTTTAGCGGAAGGACTGCATTTAACAAACTTGCTTTAAAACAGAAACATTTTAAAACACATACTTATATAACTAGTTTTAATATTTTTAAAACATTTTTAAAATGATTTGTGTCATGCCTAACAACGCCGTTCAGCCGTAATTTATTCACGATACAGCACAACCACTCGTACCTTATTGCTTGCTTATAATATAATTATATGTAATTTTTCTCTATTTACATGATCATCATCACAGATGTGCTAAAAAGTGCCACCCAAAGCCTCCTTACTGAGTGGATCTATGTCATATTGGTACATATAAGCCTCTCTTCCATCTTTCAGAGTTAGTTTATGGGATTTAAGGCCCAATTCATCATCTGCCTTTTCAGCTGATCAGTCTGAAAGGTAACAACATGCCTCTCCTCAACAAGCCATACAATTTGAAGTATCGTTTATATCCGTAGCTCAAATGGTGCAGGACAAATCACACACTGAAGTTTAATGCTGGGTAATGGGTTTATAAAAACGTCTAACATCAAGTACGAGCAATAATAACAGCGATGCTTGTCTTAGCAAGCACCACTAATAACTATAAACCGATCAAAAAGCAGGATACTGTCAAACCCCACAGCACGGTAAAATCTAGATTTATATGAAGCCAAGGTTTACACATCATTGTTAAATACTGAGGAAAAACATCCCTGTCAAATGTCTGCTGTTGGCTGCACCCATTGAAACTCACCATCACAAAAGATTACTAAAAACGAGAGGGAGATTTTTCTCAAACTGGGACAACATATGAGAGCACAAGCGGAGAGTTTCATTTCATGCTAGAGTCAACAACTATATTGTATGCTAGCAATCTCCACTTTAATTTAATTTTACCACACTTTTGCCCACTCTACACGATTTCGAGAATACTTTCACTGTCAGACATTTTCACAGCAGAGGAAAAACTCCACCCGAACCCCATTTGAGCTTCTAAACCTTATTTAGTTTTAAAACATTCACTGTAAGTCTTTCGTTCTCAAGCAAACCAAAACCAGTGATTCAAGGTAAGACTCAGATATTCAAATTATGTAAGATATTGACTTATGTAAGGCTTTTAGATGCAAGGTGGGTCCACAAGGCCAGAGAAAATCACCCACAGCGCAACTGGACCATGCGTGTTCTGTTTAGTTGTTGCGCGCATCTGTGGAAAGAAAGAGCAGGCTGGTGTGAACCTGCTGAAAGACGAGTCTGCGTCATTACATTTCAGCAGAGCTTTCCATTTTCATTAGGCCATTTATCCCAGACACGGATACACGCATTCCGCTCCATTACTTGAAGCCGTATTACATAGAATCGTGCATCACTGCCGCTCAGTCGGGAAAAAACACGGCGGTTCTGAATGAAACAAACGCGTGTGCGTACACCTGGCTGAGAAGAGGAAATGGATGTCGGTGACACCTGCATACGGTGGCGGGCGACACCGCACATATTTTCATTCACATACCAAATGACAGGCCCGGATGCGATATGCAAACTTTTTTTTGCCATGGATATAAACTTTGGAAACGTGCCAACGATTACTACTCAAACTCAAAAAGAAAGAGAGCGAGGAAAAGAGAAACGCATTCTGGAACACTGCCATCGCCCGAGAGAGTGCGCAGGCACTTTATTAGACAAACTCATTCTAATTGGTCAGAACTGCACTTTGCTTATTCTGTGCCGCTGTGCAAATCACTGAGCTGCAGTGTGTCATTCTGTTCACTCTTTAGAACAGCTCTGAGTGGTGCTTACTTAATAGTTAAGGATCAGGGCTTTTCAAAGAAAGGTCACGGATTCAATCGCAAGTCGGGTGACAAAATTGCTGAGATTACTTATCTAATGGACCAATCTGTACAATTAGAGTACAACAAATTCAATTAAACAACATCCACTTAGTAGCAAATAAACATGCTGTTCTAATGCTTACGTATTAGGAACCAAACGAATTGGGACACTTATTCTATTCTCTGCTCTGAATTTGGGGGCATTCTGTAGAATGCAATGTGTGAGGGAAGTACCAATCCTGAGGAAATCTATGCAAAGATTTTGTGTGGGCCTGCATATTTATGTGCAGCAAAGATCATTCTTTGCAGCGTTATTATGCAACACTATGCATTTCAAATATAACCTGCTGAACTTTTTAAGTATGTATTTTTCTATTTCACTGCATCTGTATAAATGAGACACCTGCTGTGTAGCATTACTACGATTACACTACCAGTCAAAAATTTGGGAAAGGGAAGTGCTCTTTAATGTTTTTGAAGGATGCCTCTTATGTGCGACAAGATTGAGAAAAAATAAAAAGTATTGTTGTGAAATACTTTAAAATGTCATTTATTTCTGTGACTTTTATCTTTAATGTCACTTGATCCTTTAGAAATCTTTTTAATATGCTGACTTGACGCTCAAGATATATTCCTAAATATTATTCATTCATATAAAACAGCTGCTTAACAGTTTTGTCAAAACTGTGAGTCGGTTTTTTTTTTAGGATTCTTTGATAGAAAGTTCAAAAGAACAGCATTTTTGTATAAAAAATAAAAGAAGGTAATAATGTATAATGTTCCAAAATATTTACTTTTTAATGCAATTTTAGGAATCTTTGCTAAATGATCTTACTAATCTCAAACTTCTAGATGATAGTGTTTTACTTATTTAATAAGAATATTTAATAAAAAATGAAAACAATTTATATATATATATATATCATTTTTTTATTGTTTTAATTTTCTCATGCGTTTGTTTGGATAAAAGTGTCTGATTAATGATGAATATAAATTTTATTTATTTTGTGTTATTGTATTTTAACTTTTTAAATTGTATTTATTTATTTTATTGTCAGGACACATTACAGTTTAGATTCAAACTTGCATCTCTTATACAAACACTAAAGCTCAGCACACGTGAAGAACATGTGTAAACCACTAAGCCATGGCTCCAATAAGAGCATAAAATTATTCAAATGAATCAAAAAAAAAAAAAGATAAGAAAAGAAAAAATAGCAATCAGTGTACCAGAACCCCCAGCTTTCTGTCCACCAGCTTTGTTGTTGATTCCCACTGAATACTTCATGATTAAACCTATGATTTAGCAACTAATTCAACATGACTGATCTTCCTTTGGCCTTTCAGGGTTATTATGTGTTTCTTTCACGGCTGAAAGAACAGCAGATGTAACAACATCAACATGGCTTTGCATCTATTTGTCTCTATTCTGAAGGAATGACTAAGCTACTGTGCGTGTCAAAATCAGCCATCTACAAACACTGAAGTGTGTCAAAATAGGAATTCTAATCTTCGGAGATGAAAAACTGCTCACTCATTCTCACATCTCTCCAACTCTCTCTGCACACACACACACACACACACACACACACACACACAAAAGACAAGCGCCCAGACAAACACATCAAATAAAGCGCAGATTTCAACGTGCCAGCATTATTAGGCTCTGCCAGTGCTGTTTACACGTCCTCTATGCCAGTAGTTCTCAACTTGTGGCTTGTGATCCAAAAATGTTCTGCTGCAAAAAGCAGGCGGGAAGAAAAATCATTGCTTAACACAAAAAGCAAAAATGTAACCAACCATGCAAATAACAGAAAAAGTAAACATTGCAACAATATGTACTGCTCTCTAATTTTTTAAAAACACTTACCGTGTCTTCTGCTTAAGACATTACAGACTACGCATCCAAATAAAATCTATATTTTATTTGAGTATTTTGGCTCAATATCTGACCAAAAGTAGGTATATATAAAATAATAAAAAAATAAAGAAATAAATTATTTCAGTGGCTTTAGCGGCACAGTAATAATGAGCAGTCAGTGGCTGAGTGTGCTCCTATATAAGTCATGTGAGAGAATGTTTGTGTGTGTTTGACAGCAAGTTTATGTGTGATCTGAGAGGCCCTCTGAGAGGCTCAGACTCTCCGAGAGACAGCAGGACATCTCCTCCCTCCAGCATGGAGAGGCATAATTGAGACAGAATGGCAGGTAGCACAGAGACACACGGCTAGAAGGAAAGGCTGGATTCAGAGAGAATTTTAGATCAGCGTTGCTCCCTCTCCACTCCAACAGCTGGACACCCTGCAGATACACTACATCCATGAGTCACTCTCATATGGTGCTCTCAGTCTCAAGATTAACTCATCTACAAAGCAAGCAGCGTGATGGGACAACCACAAAACTACATTACTCTGACAAAAGAAATGAAGTGATTTTGTTTGTAACCATTCTCTGTCTTCTATCTTATTAAATTATCCCTTCATGAAAAAGAAGTGTGCTTAATTGAACCCTTGTCGTGTACTTTTAATTATTAGTAGCATATTTGTAAATTTCACTTTGTAAAAATGTCAAAGTAATATTTATTCTTTAAAGTAAATCATTGTTTTAAGTATCTTCTGTGGAGCTTTAAAGAATGAAATACATTTTGTCATGCGTTTACTAACATACCAAACCAAAACTACTTGATTCTAAAATTATTTTTTTGTTTTATTAAAAATTACCTTGAATGAATATATTATAAAATGTGCTACATTGCAACTTAATTAAAAAAAAAAATTATGTAAAAAAAAAAAAAAATTATATATATATATATATATATATATATATATATATATATATATATATATATATATATATATATAAATAAAATTTTAATGACAATTGCATGTATTCTGGTCATACAGCAGTAAATTTTAACAGTATTTCAAAGTAAATAAAAGTAATTATGTAATTACATATGACGATGTGCCTAAGTGTGTCTAAAAACACAATAACGTTCAGTTGATTAAATTAACATACAATTAAATGTCTGAAAACATTCTCTTTACAAACACGTACATTCTTTTTAAAGTATATTATTTCTGTAATAAGTATGCTAAACATGTACTTCTTTTTCACAAGGGATTTCTTTCCAATCATGCATATTTTTTTGTTCTGTACCACCTGCTGCTGTCATCTGAGAAAAATACTTTTTCAGCCTTTCGTTGGCATTCAATTTCTCCCCAAAAGTCATTTTACGATTATACCATTTCGGAAGAACATCTATGGATCTGTACAGTGTGAGCTAATTCCTTCCGAAAGGAGACTTTTGAAGACAACCGTGTTGGCTGCGTTTCAATCCACAGTGAAGGAATAAAAAGAAAAAACGTATGCTTATTAAAACTACAGATACGGAATATGAATGTAGACACTACGCATGGCATAAATGTAAATCAATGGCAAAAACTGGAACATATCCATTAACACATAAAAAGATAAGAACATAAATAGAAGAAAGCAATCTAAATGCGATTCACAAACATAAAACACTTACAAGGTCAAAACCAAATAAAGCATCTTCCATGGTATGAAAAGTCTGCCAAACACAACAGCAAAAAAGGCCAACATTAAAGAACCTTCATCAATTAAGGCTACTTTCTGAAATCTGTTTCAAGAATCTCTTCAATTATTTATAGGCGAGTCCCAACTATTTCCTTTAATTTGCACATTTAAGATTCTCCTTCACCTTTCAGTGTCAGGAAGGATAGGAAAATAAGATCTGAAATGGTCATGATAGAGATTGTTTGCTTAGAACAGCACTGCAAGAAATATTCCTAATTCAATTTGCTTTCAGGTGGGAAATGAATCTAAATGGAAAAGTCAAGGCAGGCTGACAGATTGAATATCGAAAGCATTTGAAAAATGAGGCAAACACGCACACACATGCAAATAGTTTTTCATCGCTACTGTCAGAAAGCATAAAGTGCTATTTATCAACTATTTATTACTAAGCTCTTGCTGTTGTCTCTTGCTCTGTTTGACTCCTTTGAGACCATGAGTAGAATATGTTATCTAGTGTCAAATTTCACTACATGTGCTTTCCCCAGAAATCAGGCCGGTTCAGTCAAGCTTTCAAATACCTGCTGTGCTGCTGGGGTAATCACATCAATGAAACATCTATCAACTGTACCGAACTAAAAAAAAAAATCATGGAGAATTGCCTAGAAGGAAACTGAGAATGATCTCTTCATTTCAAAAAAACATTCATACGGACTAAACAATTCAGCTTTGAAAGTCAGCATGAAACACTACTCACAACCTATTTCACTTCCTCAATGTGACATACTTGCGTGTCACTCAATATTTTTAATGTGGAAAAGTACAGAGGCATTTGATTGGATAACGACAACAGGTTGTCGAACATCAGACCAATCACACCCAAATGATTTGTCAAAGGCTGGGATAATGTTGAGACTGAAGGTTTAGTTTACTTTCACGAACATGTCATGTATCACTACTTATTAAAATAATTTATCAATTACTTTTATTGTCATTTTAATACATACATCAAAATTAACAGACACTGAATTAAAAAAAAAAAAGAAGTCAATTCCGATTTCAATCTGACTTCAATCTTTAACTGAATGCAATGAAAATGGTGTGAACTATGAACTACTGACTGAATGTGAAGCTCAGGGTTGTACTCACACTGTAAAGGGTCTTTCAGCATCGGGTGAAAGAGGGCTCTAGGGGTCCCACTGAAGAGAGTTAACCTAAAAAGCCACATGGTGGTTAAAAATAAATAAATACATAAATATATAAATGTACACACACACACACATTAAGTTTGGGGTCAAAAAGAGTTAGGTTAGGTTTTTCAAAAAAAATTAAAAAATTAATAAAATTATTATATTCTTGCAAGGACACATTAAATTTAAAGTTAACTAAAGTAACATGTATATTGTAAAAAAAAAAAACTAACTAAAAAAATGCATTATATAAAATATTACAAACATTATATTCATTAAAGGAACAAAATGTTTCAACAAAATAATTAGTAAAACTGTTTTCAACACTGTAATAATAATAATAATCTTGAGTAGTAAACAAGCAAATGCTTACTGAAGGATGTTATGATACCAAAGACTGGAGTAATTACTGCTAAAACTCAGCTTTACCAAAGGAATACATTACATTTTAAAATATATTCATGCAAACAAAAATAATTTTGAAATTGTAATAATATTTTACAATATTACTGCTTTGCAGTATTTTAATCTAACAAAACAGCCTTGGAAAGCAAGCATAGAGCCATCTTAAAAGATTTTTAAAATCTTACTGACCCCAAACTTTGTAGTAGTAATGTACATTTATATGATATGCTATAACACTTTTTCTAAAACAGCATTTGTTAAAAAGCAAAACCATCAGATCAGGTTTCAGATGTGGGTTATTTTGTGTCCTAAAATGTGGAACGAAGTTAAAGAATGACGTGAATTTAAATACAAAAAAGTACTCAGTTGTATAGTCCTCAGTATACAAAAAGTACTCTGAATTGATTCAGAGGTCCACCACACTTGGCTGTTATACAATTATTTTTCTTTGTTCGGCATGACAAAGAGAACATGCAATTACAGACCCATTAAAGGAGTTATGAGAGGCACACATTTGGTTCTTTCTTCTGATGAATAGCGGGCCAATTATAATAAGCCCACTTTATTCACTCATTACAGGTTTCAGGATTTGCTGCATAGTCAATAAGGCTGTGTGCTCTGGAGTGTCATCTTTCTCACTCATGGAAATGGCCATCCTGCACCACTCAGTTACCTGCCCTCCCCCTGAGAGATGCCGGTGTCTGCGCGACCTGTGAAGAGCTGAAGCAGTCCAAACCCCGACCCCAGTGCATCCTGGGAACTGTCTGCCCTGGTAGACAGAGTAACCAACTCCACCACTGCCACCACAGAACTCAAACACAAGGAAGTGTGGAAGTATGCAACCTACAATAAAGACAGACAGAGAAAATGATAAAGTAAGTTTTTTATTTTACATCATTGCCATCATATAAACATACAACAGAAATGTGCTATACAGTACTGTATACATAGTGTGTGTATTAGGGCAACTGTACACTTAATCATATCATTTTTTTATTTCATTTTAAAACTGCATTATGTGAAATTTCCATGTTTGCATACATTTTAAAGAGTTAAATGTTTATTATTATTATTATATTTAAAAATCAATTTAAACTTGGGCTCTGTTGTTTATTGTATCCTTACAATAATGTAAAGGGGCTCCCCACAAGTCACACAATTTGAGGTATTCTTTGTGTTTATAGCACAAACACTGAGGGGTGAGTTACCCACTAAAGTGTAATGCTTAGGGTTCAGAGTTCAGGAAAAAAAAAAGGCCTCAAAAAACTTCTTACGTACAAGCAAGTTTGCTTTGGCAAACAACACTAATAAAAACAGCAAACAAAAGAATCTGAGGTGAGAGGGTGAGAAAACAGAGAGAGAAACACAAGGTTAGGGATATGAAAATATGAAAAAAAGTGTGTTTGAAAAGTAAGAAATGGTGTAGGAGGAAGATTAAACCTGTAACTTAACTTTATCAGAGAAAACCCAGAGGTTTGTTGAGAAAGAACATAAAGAGGGTGTCTGGACATAATGATTTGTTGTAAAAAGAGCGTGCAGAGTCTTGGTCTGACATCCCATGGCTCTTGGAGGAACCTCACTGAGGATGTCTAAGACAGCACAGGCCACCTCACGCTATTTTTCAAAGAAAATAAAAATCTGTCTCTCTCGCAGACTGAGTGCCGAATGTGTAGCCTAAGGAAATATTCATTTCCCAGAATAACAATGTTTTCTCACTTAAAGCTTTGAAGCCAAATGAGAGACGGAGGCACCCATTAAAGTCTAGCAACCGCCGAACCAGTTTAACAATTACAAGAAACACCTACTTACACCACACCGATCAATAACAGCAGCAGCTCTGATTATGCAGAAGGGGCTTTTAGGAAAAAAAATAAAACTCGATCTACACAAACATCAAGGCAAAGAGTTCTGCGAAATCAGCTGAAAAGCAGAGCACAATCAATACTAGCACCCTGCACAAGCAGCACAGCCAGTCAGATTTGCTTAGGTCATTTGTATTCATAATCCGAACAAGATTTCACATTTGAAAACTAATAAGACAACCCTGTCCTTGTCCATGTAACCGCAATTATAAGACAAGCTGCTGTATTTCTATAGCCTGATTATATATTTGCCCTCTTATGTGTCACAGGCTACTGTTTATGATATAATAGGCTTACGAAATGAATAAACACTCACTGCATTTCTATTCTTGAGTCCTCAGATCATGAATCTGGCGCATACAGTATTTTAAGCGTTGCAAACTCAAGTTACTAAAATACAGAAATACAAAGATTTATGTGTCCATTTACAAGTGATTCAACAGCATTCAGAAGTGCTCTGGCTGATTTTTTTTGGCTATGTGGGTCGATGGTGCTTGAATCTTAAAATCAGATCACAAGAGCTCCTGCTAAGTTTGGGTTGTGTGGGTTGAAAGGGTTTTAAACTTGAGGCTAGTTTAAATGCAGAGCAGAGGTTGTGCCATTGATTGAATTCACACTACTTACAGGCACTAAAGAGGCATAGAATAAAGTACAGGTTCACATGAATCAGAATTCAAACAAAAGCACTGAAATATAACCATGACAGAAGTGCAGAAGTGCTTCCAGAGTGCGCTGATTCAGTTTTTGTTACCACAGATGTGGGACGGCATCTGAAACGTTCATACATTAAAGAACCTAGCAATGATGATATGCGTTTCATTCTCTCATCATTGGAAGTGCCTTTATTAAACCACTGGTTATGAAAACATTTCATTACAACATTTTGTGAAATTAGGGGGTCCGCCACATCACAAAGAAATAAAAAACTCCTTTAAATGGAATAATCCTCCTTTTATCCTTACCAAATAACTGTTGGTTCCCATTAACTTACACACTACGGATTCGATGAGGACCAGCTATTGTTCCAAATACAGCACTGCTACATTCATTCTAACATGTGGCGGGCCGCCACACCAAAGATCATCCTCGCCGTGGCCATGTGGCACTCAGAGCAGAGCTTGAATTTCAGAGTGGGAGTGCGGCTATTGATGATAATTCTACTCTTTCCTGCAGGTGCTGCACTAAGTTTGCGATGACAAATGACGGAATGGATCATTTGCATGTGTTTGAGTCTTGCTTATTTAAAGTGAAAGAGAACTCTCTGGAGTGCTATCTGTGTCCACAGAGATAAACTAAGGAAGGTGAGAGAGCTAAGAAGAGCTTTTAAAAATGATTAAGCTCATTTGCAAATGTTATATTGATTTAATAGACAGTTCGATTTAATATTAATAACTATTCAATAAACACCAAGTTAATAACCTATTAAGTTACTCACCCGCTGGTGGATTTAGCTTTGGATTTTATTTATAATTTCAGTTATTCAAATCATTTAATATTTCTATGTTCTATACTTCTAAATGTTACATTTAAAACATTAATCTTAAGACTTTAATTTCACTCATACCACCTCTCAGCCTTATTAAATGTCTGAAAATGTCCCCATAAGCCACTTTTGTGTTCCACCTCTGCATTACCACTGGTTTTTGTATTAATATAAATTTCCCGTGATGATAATTTATTTGTCTTATTCCACTTCTTAATAAACATTTAATTAGAAAAAAAAAAAAAAAACATGGGTGGGAAGGGAGTGTGTTCATAATCCTGCCACCACAGCTGAAAAAATAAATCCTAGGAGGAAACACTTAAATATAATACCAAAATATTTTTTTTTTTAAGTGAACTATGCCTTTACTATTTAATTCCATCAAAATCACATAGTAATCTAGTTTTCCAGTTGCTACATTGGGTCTCTGAAGGTCAACCTCACATAACCCTTCTGCGTCAGTGTTTTTGAGCATGAAACAGGGGTTATGTAAAATTCAATGCAAACTTTTCAAAACTATCTTCTTTGCCCGCTTTACCTGTCTTCTGTTCATAACCTGTGACACGTTCTTGTTTTGTTCTTACGCTGAACTTCAAATGAACCGCAGTGAGCTGAGTAACGTTCTTTCTATACGAATATGTACTCCAGTGTTTGCTCTCTAGTGGAAATAATGATTTGCATTGCATGGTTGAGATGGTTCCCACCAGTGGGGCTGGTTTCATTAGAGCTCTGGATATGAATTTTCAATTCAAAAGGCAGGATCTCTTCTCTTTTACTCCTCCTTTCAGACTGCTTTCCCTCCTCTCAGTGCTATAGATAATGATTCGTGATTCAACATGTTTTTTTTGTTTTGTTTTTTTTAAATCATTTTTTTTAAACGCACATTATCATAAGATACCAAACAGCTTAAGAATGTTCTTAACAGACAGTGGACTGAAGTTTTAAAGAATAGCGTCTTTGTTTTTCTAAGTGCACATGAATTATGATTCATTCTGCCTTGGGTTCTGATAAAAATCCAACTATCATTTTAAAAGCTGAATTCAGGAGTCTAGATCACAGAAAAATCCCAGAAATAACTAATATTACAATTCGGGCTAATATTGATACATTTACAGAATTATATAGATGAACTGTTAATAAAATTCTATAGTCTATAGTATCAAAAACAAAACTAAATAAATGTTAAAAGTGATTTTAGTCGTTAAATGCACAGTACAATATAGAAAATAGTCATTATATATTCATATACGGTAGACATAAAACAGTGTTATTAAATTATTCATGTTTTTAGGGTTAACTTTAACACCACAAAAAAATTAAGCTATAATCAACATAGTCTTTAAATGTAATTTAAGGTAAGCTTTTCCAAACCTCGCATCTTGAATTATGAGTCACGGCTGAATTTTCTAACACGTCCAATTTTCTGAACCTCTGACTCTCATTAGCAGCTAATAACCTGCAAACTGTGAATCTATCTGATTGTGAGGTGAGAACATTAGCTAAAAGACCGGACAGGCTGGCATTTCAATACGCAAACACTCACGACACAATCAAGACTCCTAATTCTCTGCCAACCCCATAAACCCTCATAAAAATAAACAGGCTTCAGAAATTCTGCAAAGGAGATGCTGAGATTATCATTACACAGATCTCCCTTCTCTCTCTCTTCACGAGCCAGTCAGCAGAGAGAGGGTACGGCTTCTGATCCGCTCTGCCAGAAATAGTTTGCACTCGTTCAGACGCCCCCAAAAACACAGTCAACAAATCATTAGTCAGGAGTTGTGAAACATCCCTGTAAAATTCACAAGGGCACCAAGTCCTAGTAAAGTAGCATTATAATGTGATCCAGTGCAGGCGGGGAGCAGGTTTGAGATTGTCATGCATAGCGAGAGGGATTATTGCTAGGCTGTTCCGTTGTTATGGGCTCATTAACAAAAAATGGGACCTTTTGAAGTACTGAGTTCAAGACTCTGTGAAAATGTTGCATTACGACTGTATAAGTCGCCTAGCATACAAGTGCGTATGTGAGGGAGAGAGAGAGAATATAAAATGTTTAAGCAGCAGAAAGCAGATAAACAGAGACTCTAGGGACTCTAACTAACCTTGTGAAAGGGAATCATAGAGCACAGGGTTCTTGCCGAGGGGCCTCTGCTGTGTGCTGCTGCAGTCCAGCAGATGAGAAGCAAGAAGGCCAGCCTGTTAATGCCTGTACGTGACAGCTCACTGCTCACTGACAGGGCAAAAAACAGGTAGTAGGGCTAGGTAGCTCCTGAGATTAATTACATATAGCTTAATTATCATTGCTAACTTGCCAGTGCTGATTTAATGCGTCATGAAACCCCTCTGTTTCAGCTCTGGTCTTTTACACTTTAGATCTGAAAAAGACTCCAGCGGAAATGGGGCGTACAACTGTGGAAAAGTGGGAGGGTACAATGTGGGAAGAATGGAGAAAACCAATAAAAAAAGACCTACAACATATATATTGTGTGTATTATGTATGCATAAATTCAAGTTTATTTGTATAGCCATTTTTACAATACGATCGATTAATCGTTTGACGGAACTAAATTTTCAGTTTGTTTAATTTTCATGGCATTCCTGATCAGATGTACTGCTATATCAGTGCCCTTATTTGTGCATATATTACTCTTTCTCCGGCAACGGTTCCCCACCAATATTTTTGATGACCTTCACCTAATTTTGACAGCCTTCAGAATATTTTCTGCTTTGCATATATGAACATATTATATACATATGTTTACACACACACACACATACATTATATATAGATCAAGTGCGCACACATATACTCATATTCATATTGCCGGGCTATCAATCTATCCACAACATAACTAGAGATGTTTCTGTGTCTGCAAAGGCATCTCTGTCACTGACTACACTACTTTGTCCCGATGATCTACATATTGACATCTTGAGCGCGGTAGGCTAGGGAAGTCCCGTAATTCATTCAGGACATGCACTAGGGCTTTCCATACCGTAATGCACCTACAATAGGTATTGGCGTAAAAACTCGTCTTTGACGAGCAAGCGTTGTAACCGAATTGGAGAGATAAATTGGTAATGGCGCTGAAAGAGTTAAGACATTTGCGCATACATGGTGCTGGTTTATGTTTGGAGAGAATTTGAAATGAGTTCACAAGACCTAAAATGCATGCTTGCTTTGGTCTGGATTTTAACTATGGATACTGCTTGAATTCTCAGCTGTAATAGGACATCATAAATAATACAGCACAGTGATTGGATCATAGCATTTCAGCGAAAAAGCTCAGAGAAGAAAATGTCCTCGACGCCTACTCTCCAGCCACAGCAGCCAATCACTACTCCAAATTAACACATATGTCACTTTTCATGGCATTGGTCTAATTTAGCTTTTTTTTAACCGAAACAACAAAATTGCTCAAAAAAGAGTGAAAAAAAAACTACAACCACTTTTACCTTATTAATAATAATAATTATTATAGTGCTACTGTCGTTTTCACAAAAATATTAAGCAGCATTATTCAGCATGGTTAAAATCAGCTAATTAGAATAATCTAAAGGACCAGTGACACTAAAGACAGAGTAATGACACTGAAAATTAGCTTTGCTGCCATATGAATAATGTAATTTTACAATATATTAAAATTGAAATGTTATTTTAAATTGTAATATGATATCAATATATCCACTGGACTGTATTTCTAATCAAATAAATGCAGCTTTGGGAAAAAAAATAAAAATCTACTGAACAAATAAACAAAGAAAGACAGCACAGCATACTTTAAGCAAACATTACACCAAAAAGTTCTTGGGTTACAGAAAATAATAGATTTGAGGGTTCTGACTGACACTAAAAGTGACCACTTTTCCTGGCTGTGTGACTAAATTATGTCAACTACAAAATAGCTCCTCGCTATGATTATGTGTTGCAGTATTCTGTTGCGCAAACGGTGAACACTCCAAAAGCTGGATGAAACAGCACTACCCAACCGAACTGCGCAGTGTAGACCAATTATCAACCGGCCCAACGGACAGCACGGCGCAAACCGGTTTCAACTAAAGAAACCAGGCCAATTTGTACAAAGCTGCACAAACCAGTGGGAAAGCTCTGCATGAGTTGTGCGACCCATTTAAATTAGACACAAAAATTCTGTGTTAGAAACCCATAGGGGACCGCAAATGGTTGAATGCTTAAGCTAGTCTAAAACCAAACAGCTCTGACATTCTAAACAGCACTGAAGAGGAAAGCAAATTCTGTACTTCAACGCCTTATGAAAGAAAAACAATATCTGTTAGAGGCACGAAATTGTAAATATTACACAACAGTTCAGGTCAATGAATTGGCTGGTGCTATGTATCAGGGCTCATGCAGTGATACTACCGATATTTGTCAAATAAAACTAAGTTTAAGCATACAATCTCTTGTGGATTGACTGAAGTTGTGTATTGACAATATGTATGAGCAAGACACAGGTTTCTCTCTGGCTGGAGATTTAGGTTGGTGTTCACTGTAGCAAATCTATTCATTTTGTGGTACAGTGAAAGGACTATCAGAAATCAATTTCATTGTACCGGTTGAAAGAAGATTGATTGTTAGCATTGCTAGTCCGTTTCAGTGTGTTGAATATATTCAAAAACAAATCAGTGACTCAAGTCCCTGCACTGAACTTCTTACTTATAGATTTGAAATTAATATTAGAAAATTAAAGAGCTCCTACTATGGATTTTTGAAAATTACCTTTCATGCAGTGTGTGTAATGCAGTGAATGAAAACATCCTGCAAAGATTTAAATCTGAAAGTACAACGTATATAAACTTATTGTCCCTCAAAAGAGAGTTGACTCGTAATCATTAAAATGTGTCATTTTTAAAACTCAAGCCGTTTCATGTTGATGTCAACATGAAACATTAGCATACTCACCCTTTAGGGTCTTTAGCATTTGTCTGAATGAAAATAAATTGTTAAGCAAATTGTTTGGGAGTCATTGAGCAAATAAGGTAAAAATTAAATGTAATTTTATAAAACAATGAAAGTGTTTGTTTGGGTTTTTTTTTACCTTGCATTTAGTAGTTTATGAGGATAAAGATACAAAGTAGCACCCCAACACTACAATTCATGCGCTGACTACATTTGGTCTCATATCAAATATGAATCATCCTTCCAAATGGCACCATCGGTGCCTTCCTTGGCCATGTTCAGTCATAACAACAAATCAGGCTTCAAATTTGCGCTCTGTGCTGTTGGACATCTACGCTAAAGAATGAAAAAGCTCTTAAGCCGGACGTCCGTACACAATGCCTCGATGGACCATAAGCATCCCATACACACAGAAGGTGTAGCAAATCAATACAAACAACTCAATTAAGTTGAGCAGAATGTGCAAAAGGCATCTGAGGGACAGGGAGCAGATGATTCAGTTTAAGGGACATCTGTATCCTGCAGGTAAACCTCCCTGACCTCGCCGATCAATACCGCAGTGCTGACAGAATAACCCGGGTTAACCTCCTCTGATCACCCACCACTGCCTTCTCTCACTAACACGTGTGGGAATTCACACAGTACGGTGCCCATGAAGCCAGCAGGGACACGAGTCCACCTAATCATTTTACAGTGGATTAATATGATCCATGTGTTACAGAATTGATTTATTAAAATTCTTTAGCTCTGAGAGACGAGTCGGGCATAATGAGTGGAGAACGGTTCCTTTTGAAGCATTAAAAAGAAATCAGGGCTTATTAGGATGATGCATGGTGGCCTCTGAGATGTAAAGAGAAGCTGAGAATGGAATAGAATAGAACACGGATGAGGAAACCGTATGTTTTATAAACCGATTTTTAAAACGGATAAATGAAACAAACCATTCGAACAAATCAAATCAATAAAACTCATCGCCGCTCACCCAAGTCTCTCATTGCTGCATAAAATACAGCTCCATATTGAAAATACCTGCCGAATGCATATGTATGCAAGTTTTGACTGTTTTTTTGTTTTTGTTTTTTTTAGTATGGATGTGCGTGTGAGCATGCAGAGTGATCGGAGTGTGTTAGGTCTGTGAGCTGCTTTGTTTGACTGATGCAGGACTCTATTTACTTTGGCTGTGTTGTTTCTGCGGCTCTGCCCTCAGGCGTGATGCCCAGGCCACGGTTTGTTTATTTTGGTGGGAATTGGAGGAGCTCTGCTCACAGCACCCAAATTAAAAACCAAGGCCCTGATGTCCCGGGGAGGACGACGATCAGATTCTTCTTGTCGTGTCGAACACACAGACAAGTCACGCAAACTCAATACCAAACAGAGAGGACGTTTGATGAGTATTTTAATGAGCACTGACACAATACGGTAAATACTAAACTTAGCATCAACCTTGAGGTGTTGAGTAGACGTCTAAAATCTTAGCCATGGTTTACACCCAATTCATTCTTAGGCGAGTCACTAAGAAGCAGTCAGATGAGACGGAAGACTTGAGTGTGTTATTATTTTATAGGGCAGAGACACCCAAAGCAGGACCCACGCGGCCTGTGGTGACCTTTCAATTGGCCCACTATGCATACATTTGCATACATGCATTTATTTTTGCTTTCAAATGACAGGGAATACAAGTACATTTGACAAAACTGTCACTTTTAATAGAATATTTATTGGTAATGCATCATTTACCTTCAGCCCACGCTTATCAATCAAGTCAAATATTTGGCCCAATATAGTAAAAAGTTTGGACACCTCTGGTAAATGTTTATTATTGATTCCAAATATGCTTCAAAATATGTATTTCATTTAATTTTTCATCAGAGAGTTGTTTTCTTTGAAGGTTGCAAAACAAAATATCCTTGATGTAGAGCCAAATTGCTAAAATAACTTTGACATCACAAAAAATTTGTTCTAAAGGTAAAATCCAATATTTATCCATCTACATTATACCTGTATAAAAATTTAAAATATAAAAAAACTCAAAAAAAATACAAAATGTTTTATTGTAATAAAACTTAAAGAATATATAATAAGTGTCGTAAATAAACTTTTTTTTCTTTATTATTGCAAGATATAAATATTTACAACAATTTTCCTGAGAGTTTTCACATTTATGATGTACTTTTGACTGATTACACAAAATCAGTTGCTTGTTTTTATTTTTATGTAATTAATTCTTTTATTTCTGCTATTTTGCTTCCACTAAATGCCATAAAAATTGTAACGTTACTTCAATCTGTGGTTAACCCTCGCTTCAACTTTTCAGAACTTCTGACCCATAGACACAGTCATTTTTAAGCTGAGAAAATTGATATGATCATTACTTGCACCAGAAGTCCCTCAAGCAACAGGTAACCTGCTTTTTCTAAGCAATAATCTGTGTCTCATTGTAGGTCTTAAAATAGCACCGTCTGCATTTCTACCGAAAGAGCATGATGAAGCCCTACTTTAATGATTTGGAAAATTTGCTGACACCCTGCACTCGCCACAGGATTGAAGCGAGAGCTGCGGCAACATGCTCACACCACGCATGCGCATCACTCCAGCTCCTTCCTCTGTGAAGAGAAGGGCATGCATCTCTGTCAGCTCGCTAAATACACAAAATCTCTCAAAACATTGGCATAAGTGCTGGTGGAGTTGCAGCAATTTGCATATATCCAGCAAAACACAAGCTACATTAAAGAAGTCTCTCTAAAAGCCTACTGGGAGTGAATGGCAGGGATGTAATGTCCACAGTTGCGCTGCGGATAGATCTGCTGTTTGCACTTCCTCACAGACGCGAGACCTTCGGGCTCAGAGCTCTCCTTGAGCAGAGAAGCAATTAGACCTGATAAAGTTGTTTCTTCGTAGCATTTCAAAGGGAAGCGTCACAGTAGGGGCCGCTAACAATTCAGCCGTTTCTTATTTGTGCTCAAGAGCTTGAAACCAGATTGACTGTTCTCACCTTCAAACTGCATACACAGTTAACAAAACAAAAAGGTTTTACAGACCAGCTGTTCTCAAGGATGCGAGCAGATTCAACAATGTCAAAAGTCTAACTAGAAAAGAAAACATAAATGTACAGTTAATAGCTTTGGCATATAGAAAAATGGCCACTCATAGAACATTCTTCTAACAGTGTGAAAAATGATGTAATTGTAATCACTCGCTCCAAGAGATAGCACATCCTTTGACACTTACACAACTTTCTGTATACATAATATATTTCTTGAAAGTTCTGCGATACCATACGGATACTAAATATGGACAGCTAACTGACAAAAATCCTCATGAAACAAAGGAACAGTTGAGAAGCTGAGCGATTGCCTTTTTGATTCCTGTCTAGCAAAATAAACTTGTTTCGTCTGCGTTTACGTGCCGTCCCCACTGGATCCCGCCAAACTTGCAGAATCCATCAGCAGTCCTCGTTTCGGTACCTCATAATTTACGAACTAAGCATGATTTACACATCATATTCAGACAAGCAAGATTCACAGTCTGACAAGTCAAAGCACACAAATCATTTTCATCTTCTTAGTCGGTCATCACAGTACAGACTACACAGAGTACTGGAAATAGCAGTGACGTGAACGGTGATTATGTGCATCAACCTCTAGCAGCCCTTTTGGACCCCGAAGGCCTGCTAATGTCTACTATAGTACTTGGCTTCATGACTTTCTCTGATGTTCATGAATCACTGGATACAGGGGCTTTTAAAACGTTATTATTAGACATATTATACATATTTATGACAGGCAGGGTTGTTTTAGTATTATTTATATACCATTACTTCAGATTAATAATGTTTAAAAATCCATTAAAAATTAATTCAGTTTCAAATGAATTCTGTTATTCTGTAAACAATCAATGAACAAAAGCTTTATTTGCTACAGAAGTTATTAATATTTCTAAAAATAATACAACGCTTAGTTTATGTTAGCTCAAATTTGTAAAAAAAAAAAAAAAAAAAAAAAAAAAAAAAAAAAAAAGCAGTTTATAAAACACAGTTGATAATGTTTAATTTAATATTTGAATTAATGAATGTTAAGAAGAATTTTTCATTGGGAGTTCATGTTAATTAACTAATTAACTGCTGTTAAATAATGAAGCCCTAATGTAAAGTGTGACAGCAAGAATAATAAAGAATTTTTCAATAGGAACTGAGTATTAAAGTATCTGGCGTTGTGAATGAACGCCACTGCCAATACAAAAATCTGAATGGATGCTTAATAATTGCTTTGTTTACGGGTTTCCAGGGTAACAGCTGTGTTTCAGCTGTTCAGCGCCCTCTGCTGTCAGAGACTGAATGCGTGCGTCTAACGTGTTCCACCACCTGCTTCTAAACCGTGTCTTCGACGCAGCTTTCAGGGGTGTTTGCGTGTAACCTTAAAGGTAAAAGTGTTCTTAAAACGATTCAAAATTCAAATCATTTTTGGACTATTTTGGATAATTATTTTTAAGGGCCCGTGATACAATAACAATACAAAGTCATAAATACGGCATTACCGAAAACCCGCGACGCGTCTCTGTTCAAACACCAGCATACCGGTTTGAAGTCTGACTGACTGATGAAACGAGAACTCTCTATCCTCCCGATGACTTTTCAGTATAAAACACAATTGCCCTGCTTTCGCACTCATTCACGTCAAACAGTCGTCAGTCAGCACCCTGTATGTTCCTGTGAAACTACTGTAAAAAAAAAAAAAAACGTGAGATGTAAGAGAAGTACGGCTGCTAAAATAAGTCATTACCGTGTAGAGCTGCGAGCTGATGCAGCAGTCAGTCATACAGTTCCGTTAAATCCATAACGTCACGCTTCTAAAGACTCTTTCTCTGCATGGCGCTCTCATCTAAAAAAACACTACACAAAAGCTGTTCTTGGTCTTAAAAGAGAGAACGACGCACCAACAAAGACGCAAACTGCTCTTAAGACTTTGAGCAGAGAAGAAGAGAATAAAGAGGAAGAGTGGAGATGTTCGAATGAGAACGAGTGCAGCAGATGAAGCCATGGGGAGTGCTGATTGCAGAATTATTTTCACACCACACACTGAGGAGACGAATCCACTCTTCGTCGCCCTCTGTTCTCTCTCTTCGTCACGTTCATAGTCTTCAAAGGCATCTTTTTGTTCGTCGCCGCTCATCTGACGAGCACCTACACTCCTCGTCAGCTCAAATTCTCTTTTTCAACACGAATCGAGAATGGTGAGAACAACGCCAAGGTCACGGGTTTGGTTCTTAATGTTGAAATGTGCTCGTACGGTACATTCAAAAACGGCTAAATAGATGTTTTTGCACTTCGGTCACAACTGGAACCGAAGAACGGAAGAGAATGTCGGCGTCTTGAGAAGCTTTTTAAAGTTTCTTTGACCTTTACGCAACGTCTTAAAGACGGAGCGATCACAGCAGGAGGAGCTAAAAACACAGCGAGACGCATCACAACAGTTAAAGGTGTTTGCCTAATGCATGTCATCTTTAAAATGGCACAAAACACTGATAAAACAAGGAAACATAATGCAACAGGTAAAGACATCTAGAGTATTTATTACCTTTTAAGTCGACAACAATAAAAGATAAAACAAAACTAAATGAAGTTAAATAATTTGTCACTAATTTAAAATTATTCTTAAAGTTTTCACTAATAGAAATAATGCAGAAACAAATTTGAAAAGTATAAATATTAGACAAATTTAAATGTTGGATGAATTAGAAATAATGCTTTTGCAACTAAATAAAAATCCTTGATCTTAAAAACTTTCTAAAACTGCAAAAAGTGTTTTCTATTATAATTCTAATATACTGATATCAATCAATCAATCATTTTTATTTATATAGCGCTTTTAACAACACAGGTTGCATCAAAGCACTGATATGGTGTGCTCAGTTATTAATAATAGCTTTTATTATTGTCAGTGTTTTTGCTGCTTAATACAGTATTTATAAAAACCTGAATAAGAATAAAAAGTTAAATTAACTGTATTTATTTAACATTATGTTATTATTTGAAGTTTTGATCAATTTAATGTATCCTGGCTGAATAAAGGTATTAGTTAATTCAATCAAATCTGCAAATTAGGATGATTTTTGAAAGATCATGTGACACTGAAAAAGTTAAAGTAATTGCTGCTTTAATTAGAGTAAAAAATACATTTTTAATAACATTTCACAAAATTTATTTTGTTGTTTTTTCTGTATTTTTGATCAAATAACACCAAAAAAAAATGTTAATATAAACTTTAACGGTATATAAATAATACTAAAACAACACTGTCTGTCATAAATACTTATAATATGTCAAATAATAATAATAATAATCCTCACAATCCCTCTCCTCAACCATAAACTGCCCTGTTCTTCTTTAGGGTGCGAGTGCCTTTAAGGACTGGCTGCTCTCAGGGATGTTTGCTTCTCCACGAGCTGAAATATTGATCATTTCCTGGACGGCTGGTGAGCCACATATATAATTGAAATGAATCTCTAGGCTTGTGTCAGAATGGGTGGAAGAGTTAAAAGGGGTATTGAAACATCCGCGAGGCTCTTAGAGCCTGAGAACATGAATCACAGTGAAAGAGGGAGATCCGTGGACCTTGCGGTCCAGCCTATTGAATGCTTTGAAAGTTGAAGAGATGAAGCACCTGACACGGCACAGGCTGCACACTTGCTGAGAGGCTCTCGTGGAGGAAACCAGACGAACCCAGAGGAATGAAATGGACATCCCGGAACGCTACATCACACTGCATTTAAAATCACTTTTCTCTCTCAACTAATTACAGAATTTAATGAACTCCTTGCTATCCATTAAGGATTTCTAATTTAGAGTCCAGAATGTGAGCATAGCAAACTAAATAAGCACTAATAAGAGCTAAAAGTTCTCTACAGAGTGCTGTCACATGTCATAAAAGGTTGTGCTAATTGGTTGAACAGACCTAGGTGTAAATTTAGCCTTTGTTTAAATGTTGCTTTAGGGTTAAAGGTTTTCTGACCGAGTCTGCAGTTATTCACAAAGCTAAAAGAAAATGTAAAAAAATACACACAAATAGCACAGGATTTTGTCCTTATTCTAGTAAAGCAAAATATAATTTCTCATTCTGTTCTTTCAATTTGGGGGGAGCGTGTTATGCTGTACTCCACTTAAACAAAAAGAAAAGAAAAAAAAAGAATGAATAAAAATAATAATAATTGTATCCACAAATTAGGCATGGGCTGTGATGCTCCAGTAATTACATTATTTAATTATTTATTCATTTAGTTATTTATTTACTGTATTTCAGTAATGAGAATCTGAGGGTTAATATGTTCAATTGTCCTGACAAAAATAAATAAATAAATGAAATGAAAATCGAGATGGTCCTAAAACTAGTTTAATTTGTTTTTTGCAAAATATAACTGTTATGCTGTACTGAACAAAAAAAGAAAAATACTACTAATAATAATTGCATCCACAAAGTAATATGCATAAGCCTTGATATTCCAGTACTAAGAATTACATTATTTAAACATTTATTCATTTGGTTATTTATTTACTGCATTTCAGTAATGGGAATTTAGGGGTAACAATGTGTTTAATTGTCCTGAAAATAATATCACAAAGCACAAAATCTTAATGGTCCTAATAACAGGCTTCGTTTTGTTCATGCAAAATGTTATTTCTTTCTTTTTATCCCCCCTTTTGAATTAGGGATGAATCGTCTAATTTCCCTATAAATCTACAGTTCTACAGTTTGCCCAGCTCCTGACACTGGCGTTTTGCACTTTGTCCATCATCCAGCCAGTGAAGAGAGACGGTTTAACATTACACAACGGGAGTCAATGGAAAACGCCTTACTCTTCTGAACCAGAGCCCACTAATACTTCCACTCAACTGTGTGACAGCACTGCCCTCTACAGTCAAAAAAGCTTCACGGCACCCATCATGAATAACCCATGTTCCCCAGACACAACCTGTGATTTATAAGGGTTTAAAGAGGCCTTGTGAGACACTCCTACATCCTTAGCCAAAGAAAACATCTCATTAGGTCTACAACAAAAAACAAAACTTAGGTGTCCTTTACGAAACAAAGCATCATCTGATACCATCAGCCTGATAGTGTTTCACAATAAATTAGACTTCATCCAACAATCGGCTTCCTTTTCACCTAAATCAGCACAGGCCTCAAATCTTCGTCCCTCAAACCGAAGGTCGCTGATCAAATAAGATTTATCGATTCCTACGTCTCCACACAAAACATCGGTTTTGTCATAACAGCCCTCTATTATAGTCGAGCCAGAGGGAGAGTCCTGCTTTAATTCTATCTTCATTCCTCTATAATCACTCCCCCTGTTTGGAGTCTCTCTCTCTGAGGCGTATATTAAAACAGATCCATCATGTCTGACAGACCTTATGTGATCTCACGGTCCCTCTTCTGTGCTGCCGCTGCTGCTCCTGGGGTTTCACAGAAGAGCAGACGCTTTATTCGACTTCAACAACGACGACGGTGGAAATTAGCACATCACAATTCCATAAACAAGAACCTCTCACTCTCTGTTAGACGGCAGAAAACGAATTAGCCAGGCTAATTAGTGAATAACACTGGGGTTCAAGCTAGATCAAAAATGACTCTCGTCAAGCACAGAATGCAAGTAGCATTTGGCTTTGGGAAGTAAATAATCAAGTTGCTGGATAGCGGTAGGTGCCTTAATGAGGACTACAACGCCATAAGTGGTGCAAGCATAATTATGAGAATGATAGTCCGTCCCTTGCCGATGGAAGGGATTCAAAACAAAAGACGTACAAATAGTCTACTTAAGAAACACTGGTCACAAAACTAACATCTCATAATAACTTCTACCTTATTGGAAAGATTTTTTTTCTCTCCCCAGATGTGGCAACTCACCAAGGCTGAATTTATTTTAGCAAAAAAAAAACTGACCTTAAAATTTAACCTAACCACGATGACAAAGCTGAATTTTCAGCAGAAGTTACTCCAATCTCCAGTGTCACTTCAAATCATGCAGATTTTTTTTTTTTTTTTTTTGCGAACATTCTGTTTAAATTAGCAAATGACACAACTGGGCTCATAACCAACAACAATGCATAAAGAGAGGACAATGTTCTCAAACATCAGGAAGACCGAAGAAATTATTGTGGACTTTAGGACCACTAAAAAGATTGCCCACAGCCCCGTAATGATCAAGGATAAGGTCGTGGAGAGAGTACTGTCAAAGAAGATCTTTCCTGAAGTGATAAACCTGCTCGTATAGTAGGCAAAGCACAATCAATCTACTTTCTCGGGAAGCTCAGGAGAGTAAATCTTCCTCATGGTCAACTTGTATAGAGGCACGACACAGAGAAACGTTGTGATACACAATGACAATAAAGTACTTGACTTGATTTCACGCTCAAGATACATATCTTATTTTCAATGTTTAAAATAGTCGTGCTGCTTAACATTTCCGTAGAAACTTTTCAGGATTCTTTGATGAACAGAACGCTGTGTCAAAATGAACGAACTTCACACAGTTTGAACTGGACTGACTGAGGATAAATAAATTGTTTTATAGCACAATTTTGAATTTGCCTAATATTTATTTGTTTGTATCACTGATTCTGTTACTTTCCTATTTAATATTGTGAAGCTGCTATCTCTTTTGTATAAAGTGCTGTAAAATAAAGGAGCCATGCCTTTTGATCAATTTAATGCATTATATTAAAAATCGTCACACGTTATTGAAGCTATAATAATCTATCATTAATCTAAAACAGCTCACATATTTCCCAAAAGGGGAGAAAAAAAAACAAACACAAAATTTTACCCATAATTTTAAGGTTCCCACAGTCATGGAAAACCTGGGAATAATAATTGAGGTTTTCCAGGTCATGCAAATTAATAAAATGTTAAAACCCTGGATATCTCCAGTTTTGTTATCTCTAAAATACAGCAATTAATATTTTATATTGTGCATATAATTGCTGTGTAAATCTTTCTTTCAAAAACTGAGCAAATTCTCGAGGTCAGATTGGTTCAATGAATCAGTGACGAAATGTTTGTGAACCAGTTCACAAAATGAATTATTCATTACCAAATTGGTTAGAAGATTTTAAAAAGCCTACGCAGCAACACAAAAACTGTGGGAGACCTGAATGTTATTCTTTTTTTAAATAAAAGAATAACGCAAAAATACAGTTGCGAGTAAATTCTCTCCATTTGCTTAGCAAGGGCAGCTGTGACAAAAACAGAGCAATGCAACTGTGAACCGCTGATTAGATAACAAAAAAAAAATCCTAAATGGTTGACAGGAAGGCAAAAGGGAGACCATTTTCGATACAAAATGCAGAGCCACACAGCTGTTGGGGGAGAAATGGCAACATGTAATAAAACACAAAGGCACAGCAAGTAGCTGGAAATAGAGCGTGCTGCAGACATTAACCGCGGTCTCCACGGTCTGTGACTCAGAGTGGACATTTTCAAGAACTTTTATTTCCACTCGGTGGATCTAAGAGCCCATAATGGGAGATTTAAGTGAATTACAGTGGTGCCGGGCATGCAGACAGAAGTGTGTGCGGTCTTCTGGACAGCTAGACAGTAAATTCACAGCCTCAGATGGGCTTTTATTGTGCTTGCTGAGAGAGGCCAGAACACGTCTATCATCTCCAATAAACTCTGCTGGGTCGGGTTTGTTTGTGCTGTGTGCTGCCAGAACTGATACTTCAAACCTGAGAGATTCGGCAAAACTCAAGAGGTCGAGCTGTAACAAAGATTAAAAACAAATGCGTAAACCCAGGGTCGGGGTGACTGCTATCAAATCAAAAATAAATAGCTTCAACGGCATAACTGAAAAACTTTAACACTCAAACATTAGCACTGAAATGAGGCTGAACAAACAGATTTTGAAGAAGATTTTTTGGGAGCTGTTTCTGCAAGTCACATTGAAACTCCAGTAGGTGGCGACAGGTTATCGTCATTAGTGAAGGAGTCATTGCGTTAAACCCCATTCACAACAAGAAGAACTATAAAGATAATGATATTGGAGTCCAAAAAGTAAACAATATTGTCTGTTTATGCCACTTTGTCAAGCTTGTGATATAAAAAAAAAATAAAATGTAAAAAAAGTTAGGGTTTTTTTGTTAATTCCAACTATATAATTGATCTGTGCCTTTATAGTTATAGTTGTGTGGCCTTCTAATCTTTAATATTAAGAATGATTTTTAGAACAGTATCTTATCATCCTATATATATATATATATATATATATATATATATATATTTACTGATATTATATATAAATGATTTGCTCTGGAAAGAGAGAGAGAGAGGTAAAATTAAATGATTTGCTGTGGAAAAGGGCAGGTAAACTAACCAGCAAAAAATAAAAAATAAGTGTTAAACCTTGAATGTGTTAGACTTACTGTAGCCTGTTCCTGTAAGTACTCCCTCTACAGAGTGACACAACAAGACACAGGACAGGACTTTATGGTACAGATGCTCAGCTCGAGCTACTGCAATTCTGCAACCCATTTTGAGTTGTCACTTTTAACAGGTCACCTCTCTACATGGAACAGTGCATGAAGATGAGACAACCTCTGAATGGATAACACCCTTAGTCAAGCATGAAAAGGTGCTGCATCATGAAATAACACTAAATATCATCAGTCAGCGAGAAATGAGTCACCCTACCTCATTGAAGAGCACCCGACCGCTCTGACCCTGTACGCCACTGACAGAGTGTGAGCCGCTCTTCCATGTGCGCCCGAAGAAGTGCTGGTGACCCGAGTCAAACAGGGTCACACGCAGCTGATACTGGAGTGATGGCGATGACTCTGACTGTTGTTATGCAAACCACAGGACAAAAAGGAGCAAACAAGAATACAGAAACATCTCTGTAATCAAGGGCATATACACACACACACACATATTATATTATAAAATAAATATAATTTATTCATAAGTAATCAAATTAAGTGTTTATCTTTGCATCATTTATTGCTAATATATATTTTATAGTTGCAGTATTGCAGTATACACACCAGTTATATTAAACATTAGCAATGAACAAAGTAATATAATAAATGCTTTTGATAATTAATATAATTGTATTTATTGTTTACTACTAATATGCATTTTACATTCTAGAATTTAATCATATATACTGTTTATATAGCTACTATTTTGTGTTCGACAGATAGATAGAAACTAACATTTATTCCATATTTAATGTAGATATTTTTAGCAATGGTAAATTGACATTAAACGTAAAACTAACATTTCCTTTCATTCATGTTTTCTTACCAAAAAATAAGAAAAATGGGTGAAAATGTCTGA
This sequence comes from Puntigrus tetrazona, assembly GCF_018831695.1. Taxonomy (NCBI): domain Eukaryota; kingdom Metazoa; phylum Chordata; class Actinopteri; order Cypriniformes; family Cyprinidae; genus Puntigrus; species Puntigrus tetrazona. The sequence goes on from NC_056706.1 coordinate 11,130,421, forward strand.
TACTGCTTACATTTATTTAACGGCTTTTCAGCAGCAGTGGCTATATTCATGGCAAGGTTGTGAAAACATTTCAATTTCACAATTTGGTTACATATAAATCATTTTAAAACAGCATTATCCATTTTTTATTACATAAATAAATAAATAAATTAGTACAAATACACAACACTGAAACCTACACCTGATGGGTAAAAGTAAAAATACGATCAATTAAATGATGACTAGTAACGGTACGTCTCAACTTTTCCATAGCATGCATCTGAATAAAACACACACCTGTTTTAGGTGAAGTCCATCTATCTGTTTGAAGAGCAGCTGAAGACCTTGAGAAGATCCTGGAGCTTGTCTGGCTGTTTGGCTGTGAGGCGGGATCACGCGGTTCCTCAAGAAAGCGCTTTTCCAGTCAGACATGTGCGGGTTTCTTTAGAATTATCAACCGACCGCGGAACGTTTCTATAAAGGGGTCAGTCGGTCAGTAAGCGTTAATGTCCCCTGGCAAACATTCCTGAAAACGCCTAAAGGTTTCGCAGGTTGTTAAATCATCCCCGCAGGCGAAGTTAAGCGCTTGTTATTTAATTAAAAACGCGGAATATTGACTAAATGCGACGCTAAATCACCCAGAGACTTTTTAGGCTGCTCATTAATTTCAGTCTCTGCAGGACACAACTCTCTTTCTTTTCTGCTGCTAACGCATGTCGCGTGTAAGTTGGGCTAATTTTACAGAATAACTACTTCTGTCATTTTTGACAAACGCTCATCACGCTGTTATTTTCACAATCATATTACATGTAATGAAAAAACGGCTCAGCTAGTAATCAGGAAGGATTCTCTCTGTAGTGGTTGCCATAGCGTCTGTCAGCCGTTGCCAGGGTGAATTAAAGAGCGTTTTGGCGCTTTCCTGCAGAAGAAAAGTGCAGGGCTGCCATATACCGCCACCGTGTGGCTCGGTGGTGTACCTACACACATTCTGAAGCCGTGGTCATTAAAATATTAATAATAATAAAGTGGCTAAAAACATAATGGCTTCAGCATTCGCATTTGTGTGTAATTTGTGTTTTGTTTTTTTTTTTGTTTTTTTTAAAAGAAAGTATATGGAAATGACGGTAAGCACATATGCTGTTTCATAAACTGATAATAAAGTGTCCGTGTAATTTTTCTTTTCTCCACGAGGTGGCGACGCGCGTCTTGTCGTTGTTTTGATCGCTCGTGCAGACATCCGGCGAAAGAGAAACTCTTCGTATTTGCGGAAAAGAAAATATGCGCAAAGTAACAAAACACAAGTTGGTTAAAATAAGAAGCGCCAACGAGGCCAGAAAATACGGAATTGCGGCTACTAACCTGAAGGAGCTGGTTAAAAAGCATGTAGTTTACTTAAGGTATAAAAATGCGGATTATTACTGATATCGGTATTAACATTACAGTGGCAAGCGTTTGGATGCAGCTGCTGTAATTCATAATTCACATTTTATCTGCAGGTATCCAACTCCAAAGTACATGTGTGCTTATTCGAGGACGGAACAGTAGTTACTGAAGAGTATTTTCAAAATCTTCCTGATAACACTGAACTTGTCCTCCTGCCTGAGGGACAGAGCTGGAATGGACGTGGGTGAATTTCGTTGACTGACAGTTGGCCTGAAACCTGAAGACACGGCCTGAATATGATACGCTATAATATTGTGATCAGTTATAAATAATGTAACCAATCAGATTGCTTTGGCTTGTTCATTCTCTACAGTTGTTCATGACATAAATCAAGTCCTGGGTTTGGACAGAGGCGCAGACCTGATCCGTGCAGCCAGAGATCTTCTGTCAGATGAACGTTCTCCCAAACGGCGCAGAATACTGGGAGACCTTCTGAGGAACCTGACTGACAATTCAGAGGTGGAGAACAGAGAAGATGATAAGGAATGGTTTGAAGGTAAGTGAGGGGAAATAACATGTGAATGCATTTAAGTGTATGAGCATGGAAAATGATTGTTCTGAGGCACTGTTAACAAATTTATTTTATATATATATATATATATATATATATATATATATATATATATATATATATATATATATATATATATAATAAAATAATGATTAAAAGATACTCTCATTATAGATAACATTATCGCCTAAATTATATATTGTAATTTAACATACAATTGGAGTGAAAATGTTCTTAATTTTCATACATTTTCAATGTTAAAGAAAGTGAACTATGTTAATAATTTGGTTTTAAGTTAAGAACAAATATAAAAAAATAAATAAATTTGTCATTTATTTGCATATGTGTGTGTTAGACATTTGACATTTTCATTTTTTTTAATATAAATATGAATATGACTAGGTATACTTCATGTTTTTTTCCCTCATGTCTGTCAGGAATCGATGCCCGGTTTAAAACCAAGTCTGCGTACATGAAGTATAACTGTGAGAGCAGAATCCGAGGATATTTGAAAGAGGTGTGAAAACAGCGCTCCGCTTAAGATATGCATTTATTTTATTTAGCGGAGCTCAGTTATTCAATGCAGCAAAGGAGATGTGCAAGTATTGTTCTCTGTCCGTAGGTTGATGGATATACGCAGACTATTCCAAATGCCAAGACAAAAGTGAATATAAAAAGGTGGTGGGGATCCTGGCAGAGAAGCTGAAGGCGGCACGGTATAATGGCACATATTTTGACAGATCAGAGAGGGACGACCACAGACTCTGCACTGAGGAGGGCTGGTTTACCTGCCAGGTGTCTTTCTCGGTTTAGTCTAGCATTGTTTTGCTTTGAAGGAAATAAAACATCTCTTATTCAATGATTCTAAAAGACTTGTGCTAACAGGGCGCATTTGACGAGAGCAACTGCGTGTTTCTTCACTCAATAAACCCATACGGGAGCCATGAGAGCAGAATCCTCTTCAGCACCTGGAATCTAGACCACCTGTGAGTCGGAAATCCATTAAAATAAAAACACATTTGAGTATACTCACGTCTTGATGTACAGTTTTAGTTCAAAATATCAGCATTTAGGAATATTTATTTTAAAACGTTAGGGATAAGGAGTAACATTCTGAAATGTTTTTTTTAGGATAGAAAAGAAGAGGACAGTCATCCCCACGCTCGCCGAGGCACTGAAGGGCAATAAGAGCGGCCATATAAACGTGGATTATTTTTACAAACTGTTATTCACAAGGGAAAATCTCAAGCTCGTCATATCGTCTGCCACAAGAAAGGGGCCCATGAGCTCAGCTGTGACTCCCGAAAAATCTACAAACGGGTCAGGAGGATTGTGAAATGAAAGCATGTCCGTAATCCTCTTATGAAATGTGCTGCTTGGTGTGAAAGTTTCAAGCACTGAGATCCTCAGGGCCATTTTATTTTATTATGAGGTTATATAGCGTTTCAGGTATACACTTTTTTTAATTGTATCTTTTAGTTTCGGCTATAAACCAATTTTTGTACCAAAGCAACATTTTTTCAGGGTTTTTATAACTGTGACTGATTTTATATGCAAGTTTTATTGATTTATATTTAGCACTAAATGTCTTTGAGTCACGTGTTTAATCTTGTACAGTTAATGTTACACATAGCACTTCCATCAACAAACAGTAGCCTTACTGTACAAAATATAAATCAAGAGATGTTTTCCAAAGCTGTTAATGAGATTTATTTTCTCTGGACGGAGTATTGTAGCTTTCACATGATAATACACGGATGATTTGCCATTAAATAAGTTCACGAAAAATTGCATGTCATATACATAAAGTATTTGGTAGCAAAACAAATTAGCACTTGGTTTATCGCTTCAATAGAAAAATATAAACTTCAAAAATCACACTTTCTACAATTTTTAGAATTTGTACATAGTAGAAAAGAACCTACTTTTTAAAATGTTACATCTTTGAGCCACTCGTGAAGTTAGTGCAAATTCTGTTCAGTAAGATTATACAAATATCATCATATACAGACAAATCAAATTTCTGATGAAGCCACATGCATAATACAGTTTGAAATTGTTGGTTTAAAAGTATAACTTTTCCATATCTTACAATAAAAGCATCTGAATTTGAGTTATAACCAATATAAAGATCTTTACATCATAAACGTATCGATGAACAAAATAGCTACATGCTTTCGCTTTTTATATATACAGCACCAAATCTGAAGTATTAAGTGTTTCATTTTCCAAAACAAATCTATTTATTCTCAACAGAGAACGTTCAAAAGTGCCAAATTTATAACGCCCAAGCTAATGTTCGAATTTCTAAACAGCAAATTTTTGAGGCACTTGTTAAAACCGCGCTTGTTGACTTGAGAGCACATTAGTAAGGACTAGTGGTAGAAAACCCAGTGTACGGAAAGATATAGAAATATAGCTTTCTTTCAGCGTATGCTCTAAATCACATGACGGTTGTAGCTAACACAAACCCCTCTAAATGTACATTCGTTTAGTGTGGCACACGCATGTTCTTAAGTTTATAATTGTGGATGCGCTGACGTTTTTGCCATTGTCGGTGTACCTCAAAACTACGCAAGAAATCATTACGTCGCTGATAAATCAACACAGTGCATCATTAAAAAGGCTTTTGGAATAAATAGCTTGCTTTAAAACGATCGAGTCCATTTTACCAGCAACTCCTTCCCTGTCGGCGGCAGACGGATTGAGTGACCGTGAGGAATAGTGTCCTCATAGCTGCTCGTCTTCACTGTCCTCTTTGGCATAGTAATGCATGCTCCTGTACTCTCTTCGACTCATTCTCTTGCTTCCTGGGGTTCTGCGTGGGAACTCCTGCAACAAATCAGGGAGGAATCTTTTAAAACGAAGCCACGTTCGCGCATTAAATCTGCATCGATGACAGGTGGCTACCGAGCGTTTCATGGAATCAGACACCTGCTGCGCTTTGACACCCTATTGAGCATCTACAGATTTTCGCTGCAATAATCCTATATGGTCTTGTATTAACCTCAATATTTTAGGATTACTGTGGGCAAACAAAACCATCTGGCCGCATGTTATTTATCTGGAAAGCTTAACTTAGGCCAGTGTTATGTTACTGGGGCAAAGGGCCATGAAAGTTCACGTCCTGCATGGGTTGTGATATATAATGCATTTAATTCCATTTTTTAATGTGTAAACTTTATCTTTGGCGAATTATTGTTGTTATAAGAATGGGGTAAAATATATAGTCAAAAGCAAGCAAGCAATACAATACAAAAAAAACATCATCAAATGCGGAAGCGTCCAAGTGCCAAATTTTACATTTTCTTTGAAAATGAGCAGTTTCAGACACCTAGTGTATGTTCAGTAAGTTCACTTTAATGGCAGAAATATTATCATTTTAGAAGAACATTACAGTACAAATGGCACTTGGGGGCTTTTACATCATAACTCTTCAAATATTATAATTTATTATAAAACTTTGTATATTCAAAACTAGATGACGAGTTTCCTAACTGACATACGAGACATTATAATAAAAAAAAGAAAAAAAAACTATATGTATCGGTTTTGTTTTATATAGAGCCTCTACGCAGACCCTGGTCACGTGATAATTTCCACCATACGTGTAAAAATATTCAAATTAAATTATGACATTACTTGAAGTTATTTTTACAGAATATACAAGTATTTTTATAACCTTGAAAGTCGAACGTAATTGCTGGTCACGGTTCCGAGTTAAGTTCAAACCAGCGCTATTTTGCCGCATTTCTACACCGATACCCAAAGCGTGTTCCGAGTCGGTTTAGCGTACCTGAACGGCGTCCATGTTCCCAAAGAACTGCTCCACCGGGAAAACGTGATTGCTGTCCTCGTCGAAGAAGATGCTCGGATCGTCTCGCGTCTGGGGACTGTGTATTACGGTCTGGTCCATCTTCGCCTCGGCAGAGCCGCTTGTCAAAGCAGCACACTTAGCGGCGGAGTTCTCTTTACCGCGCCGTTCACCCGGAGTCTTTTTCCCGGGCTTTATTTTGACGTTCTCGTTCATGGTCGCGCTGGAGTTCTCCTCCACCTCGCCGTGAAACGGTCTCTTTGGAAGACGTTTGGCCTCGCCGCCGTCGCCAGCCATCTGCTGCACTGCGCTCGCGATATCAGACGCCGATCTCTGCGCCAAACCACGCAGAACCCCCCTCCGCGCAGCCTTCTGTGGATAAAAGTCCAATAGCGGAGGTATAAATGAGTAAATAAAATGTCAGCGCAGTTTCAGACGTGGCCGATACATCGTGGGAAACCTCGTTACATTGTAGCGCTTTACTGTAGCCGGCAGACGGAAACTGCGGGGAGGAGATGGTTGTTAGACTGACACTGACCTTGACTGAACTTTTCACACCAGGCGCGTTTAAAGAGACAGTGCCGCGCACTCGCAGTCTATGGCTCCCAGCGGCAGTCTGAAACAAGAGAGCGTTCTCCTTATTACGAACGCCGTATAATCAATAATACATAGTTTGCCTGTCACAAATTACCTTTGTGCTTTCCTGCCTTAAAAGAGATACTACAGCATTAAGAATATTCCTTTTAATAAACAATCATTCGTATAAAAAAAAAGTTTAGTTTCGGAGTTGAGTGCGGAATGAACATGTAAAAATAAAAAAAAAATGAGCATGCACAATTAATACCACGTTTAAAAAAACGCGAAAATGAATCAACACGAAAGCATGTACGCTGATAGAATACGTAAATGAATCTTTCCATTAAACCGATTCAAAAGATTCGACTCACTAAGCGATTCAAAATTCCCACTTCTGCTGGGAAAAGCTAACGCTCTTACGTTTATGAAAACAAGCCGTGAAAAACAACTCGAATAATAAAATACAAGGCACGTGCTCTAAGCGAGACTCCCGGGTTACACGCCGAAACGGTGAACTAACGTTGTTTTAGTAGGCTTTCCTAACTAAATTTCTCACTGAAAGCTGCCCAATAAAGTGTGCGTGAACTCGAAAGTGATCGTGTATGTTCATATGGCATAAAACGAGTTTTCATAGATAAAAGAAGTAAAAGCCTTCTTACCTGCTTCGCCCTCATTGGAAGTTTCGGCGTCGAAAACCGAGCGCGGAGTCTGGCGAGTGTTTATCTCCGGTGACCGCTAAAGTCCCGCCCATATCAGATCATCGACGCGACACGGAATCACAAGACTGAAAGAGCTGAAAACGTTACCAGGCTTTTCTGAGGCGCCGACTGATGCCCATCAATCGGTCCTAGTAGGTTTGTACAAGTTACAAACGTTATGATCAATGCAAGCCGTTAAAACGCAAGGAATTGCAAGTTATTCATCGTGAAAGCATGTCGCATGAGTCATAGGTCTACCGCGTAGACAGTGATGTGAATGTGATGCTATGGGTATGTGTGTTAGGTTAGTCATAAAACGATGAAAAGACAAAAAGGTAGACTGGTGTCATTTGAGTTTAAAAAACAAGACTCGTTTAAAAAACAAGAAGGTTATCCTAGTTAACTGCTGGTTGGTCAAACTAGTTCTTAAAGCAGTCTAAACATATATAGTGGCTATGTTTATGCAACTGGTCAAGAATTAATAGGTGTATATGTGTATTTCCAAAAAGATTTGATCCTTCTGAACATTGTTTCATGTGCCACATGACATCTTTATTGCGGACATCACAGACAAGTTAACAGGCTTTAACAACATTAAGCTACTAGCAACCTGCTGGAATATGCAGCCAACAGTGATTACAATGTTTTTGATGAATAATAGTCTCTAGTCGTTTATGGTTATAATTAAACTGGTCAGTTGTCCTACCAGCAAATACTGTAGCACCAATATAACCAGCTTGGTAGACCATCAGTGGGGCTGGATGAATCAGTAGCAAATACTGTAGTTTTGTAGTTATTGTAGACTCACGACTAATAATATAAGCACGCTTAAATTTGATATTACAATCATATTTAGGTTTAGTATGCTATGCATTGCGAATTCGCGTTACCTGACTCTATCGCTAAGAACCACACGGGGGCGCCAAATGCTTATCATGGGTTTAGTGCTTTTCAACTACTTGGCATCTTCCAGCATATTTCTGAGTACTTGTGAAAGGAACGTAATAAAAAAAAAAGTGGGTTACAAACCTTTGAGAAGCTAGACGAGAATAGGGTCTCAACTCCGGTATTTACATACACTGAATAAGTAAGTAACTCTCACTCATCTCTTCTTGGGGACCCTCATTCGCCCCGCTTGCACAGCTGTCGTGTGTAACCAGAGAGTCTGTAGCAGGTAGGTGTCGTCAAGCTGGAGGAGAGAGGAGGGCAGACAGCGATTGTTTTACGGGATGACTGCCTCCCATTTTCTGCAGTTCGGCGATGGAGCTCGAAGCGAGAAGAACCTGTTGCGACAATTAGTGACGGGACAGGAGGCTGAAACTTAGTCGGACCGGAGAAAGTGGTTTCAAAATGCCTTTTCATGGACCGTTGGCTCATTTTTATATTTTCATAACACTCGGAAAATGAATTACAGCGGACCGGGCTGATTTTTCACGACAGATCCACCGGCCACCCGAATGGACAGCTCTGTGAGGAGCCTGTGCGTAATGGAATTCTTCTTTCGAAAGAAAAAGAATTTGAGGACTGCGGTCAGCCTGGCTTTGGTTTTTGCCACTTTACTGATGCTTCAGAAGTTGATAACAGTAGACACGAATTTCAAAGACAACAAAATCGACGTGAAACGCAAATGGTGTGGCCCAACGTGTAAAAGCATAAAGGCTATTGAAAACTCATCCAACGTTAACGGCTTGGCGCCGGTAGGAAATCCCATGCCGAGAAAATGGGACGTGGATAAGATCAAGTGCAGTGAAAATACGACGGTTAAGACCCAAGCCTGGTTTCGTCGCTTGAACCCAAGGTTTCACGAATTTGTCCTGCACAGGCATTGCAGATACTACCCGATGTTGCTGAATCACCCGGAGAAGTGCAGCGGGGATGTGGACGTTCTGGTCGTTGTCAAGTCGGTTATTGAAGAACACGACCGACGGGAAGCCGTGAGGCAGACCTGGGGAAAGGAGCAAGAAATCCAGGGCTTCAAAATCAGAACGCTATTTTTATTAGGCACTCCGGCCACTGGCAAAGACGCGCGAAACTTACAAGCCCTGGTGCAATTTGAAGACCGATCCTACGGGGACATATTGCAGTGGGACTTTATGGACACCTTCTTCAACCTCACCTTAAAGGAGGTGAACTTTTGAGATGGTTCAACATCTACTGCAGTGGAGTTCCCTTCATCTTCAAAGGGGACGATGACGTTTTCGTCCACACCAAGAACCTCGTGGAACTAATTGGCTTTAGGGTGGAGGAGAACAGGGTGGATAACCTCATTGTGGGAGACACCATTTTAGAAGCCAAACCTATCAGAAACCGCCAGAGTAAATATTTCATTCCTAAAGAGCTGTACGATAAACGTTATCCAGCTTATTTGGGTGGTGGGGGGTTTCTCATGTCTTCTCTGGTGGCCCGCAAGCTCTTCGCGGTTTCTGAGAGCGTGGAGCTTTACCCCATTGACGATGTGTTTCTGGGCATGTGCCTTCAGCAGCTGAAGATCGTCCCCGAGCTGCATCTGGGCTTTCGGACATTCGGGATCATTAAGCGTAAAGTGACTCCTCTGAACCGGGAGCCGTGCTTCTTTCGCAGCCTCATCGTGGTGCACAAACTCGTTCCGCAGGAGCTGCTGCAAATGTGGAGCCTTGTTCAAAACCAGGACTTGAATTGCGCCAGACAAGTCGTGATATGATGAGTATTTATAAAGATTTTGTGAGAAAGGATGATGATTACTTGTTGTTATCAATTGTAAAACGTAATAAATCGTTGTGTAATAAAGGTAAATGTAATTATTAGTGTTTTAATTATGGTCTTATTTACAAACCCAATATTTTAATTATTTTTATATAATATTTTAATTTATATTTATATTATATATATATATATATATATATATATATATATATATATATATATATATATATATATATATATATATGCCTAGCTCAACAATGTTTACTCGAGTGAATATTTTATTTTTTCTTCCTCCAAGTATTCTAAACACACATCCTAAAGACTGAAAGATATAAAAGATACAACCCAAGAAAAAAATATAAATGATAAAAGAGACCTTTATAAGTGCTCCGAACAAAGCACTGTAACACCTGTTTTGGCCAACAAATAATGTATTTAATAAATTGATTGTATATATTTACATTTAAAACTCATTTAAGTTGGTCAAACCTTCAAAATGTTTTACTGCAATTTACCTTCATTACTTGTCTTCATGCATGCTATAACTGTGCCAAGTTTTTTAAGTTAAATTACTTTTTAGTGTTTAGAATTAAGAGGGTTTTTAAGCACCATAAAAGTATGATTAACCTACTCTAAATAGTTTAGAATAAGTGTTATATTGCTCTGAAGTCACTCTGTATCATGCAATAGCTTTTTGTAAGGAACAGTCTGAAATTTAAGTCATTCTTCACTCCTGGTGCTTTTGCCATGTATCTTTAGTCCACATGCAACATAATTTTAACTCAATTAAAATGTTCTCTGGTGTTCCGTGTAAGAAAGTAGGTCATACCCGTTTAAAATAATATGAGGGTGAATGACACTGACCTGCATCACTTCATTTTATGATAAACACAGCCTGGCAAACACACCACTATCAACATTTAATTTTTAAAATGCGTTGTTTTGGTTAGTTTTTTCGATTGTGACACAAACACCATTTACAGAGATAAAATCTTTTTTTTTTCTTTTTTACATTTTCATATAAAAGTATTTGTACAGATAAAAAGAAAAACAAGCTTGTGACTTTACCCAAATACATTTATTAAAACAGCTTTAAAGCAGAAATTAGCTTCTGTTGATATCGATGCACATACAGATGATGGGCACAGAATTAATGTGTCATGACAATTCAATTTACAATCAGAAAAATATTTAAAATCTTGTTTCATAATGTCTAGGAGCAAACACTTACTCTGTACGGACAAATATTTTGTCAATTGTACACCTGAGGAAAATGGAAAGTGGCCAGACTAAGACTGTACCTATAAAAAAAACCCTGCAATCGTGGCCTTGAGAACTGCCAGCACACAGTAGTGCAACATTTCCAGCTACCTCCTCCTCCAGGTTACTATGATATGACTTCGTAATTATACTATAATTAAAATAAATCCAAATGAAAGCAAACACAAAAAAAGTTCTACTCCACAAAATAAAGCAATATATGATATCATTATCATCTATATATTATCTATATACTATACAGTTATACTTTTGACTGAAAAATTAATACTATTGGGTATGTGTCAGGATTTGATGCGAAAAAGTTAAGTTTTGGATCACTCTCTGCACTCTAAAATAATTGTTTAGGCTGATTTATTTAAATTAATAATGATAGTAATAATTAATTAGACATCGCAGTAATGCCACACCAGTGAATCATGTGAGTAAGAGTTGATTCATGTCAGTTATATAATGCATGCCTCAGAATTGAGCTGTAGAAGCTCTTAACAATGCATTATGCCTATTGGGGTTGTGCCTTGAAAATTCCCTTGCTTATCATGTCTCACATAATAGGAAAACTATGACGACATACCTATATTCAGTCTTCTCTGTGTGCAAATACTTTAAAATGGGACATTATGGCTTATTTTCAGGCATAGGATCAGACTCAAACTGCCTTTATGTTATTTCTTCTCTTCGGTCTCAATGATTTTATAAGCACAACTGAACTAAAGCACAATCCAACAGAACAGCACAGTTTAATGCCGATGATACCCAGCGATTTAACACATCACGCACTAGACAAAACCATTTACGTGCCGAGAGTTTCTCTAATACTGAAGCAAATGCAAAGACCAAACATACGAAATAATAGTCTAAGAGCATCATCATCCCTTATGGCTCTTTATTCTCTCAGCAGTGGCCTCTCATATTGGCAACATCTCTGTTCCAGGTCTCGATTTTCTGAGAAGCACCAAGGCAGGTCTATGACTACTATTAGCCCTTGCCCTTTCCAAGAAACATTTTTTTTTTTGTTATCCAAATTTTGCAAGGTGGGTGGTGCAGGAAACTTAAGCATCTGAATCAGATACAAGGTTCAAATCTCTTGAACAGAATGTTTGCGTTCTTTTCAAAGACTAAATTTTACGTTTGGCTATGATGCTAACAATGTTTTAAAAACCATTAAATGTCAAAGTGCTACAATCACAAAATATTCACATACACCTCACACACGCGCACACACACACACTAAACAAACAAGTATAAAAATTCTCAAATAGATTACAAAAAAAATCCAGGTGATCCACCTGAAAAGGTAAACAGCAAAATACAGACTGCGTATCTGGTCATAAATGTGTTTCAGTTCAAGTATTTTTGTTCGCACGCACATTTTTGATCTTTTACATTCATTAATGGGTACATTTTATATCAGGTGTCAAAGACAATAATGATGCTGTCTAGATTTATTTCTAAATCAGTACAGCAATAATGCATCATTTGAAACCTGATATAAAGTAGATTTGTGTGAGTTTTTTTTTTGATTATTTTAGCAAAGCTACTAGAGGTAGCATGTAGCTATGCCTGTTGTAGTCGGTGACTGGAGGCCTTGCCTGGAAGAATTCTGGTGCGTCTGTTGATCCTGGAAGCTGGAGCAGGGATGCGACTGCCTCTGCCCAGACCTCGAGGCTTGGACTCGGATGTGATTGTTGTCGTCTTACCTATAGACACAAACACACAACACCTCAGGAGTTAATGTTAATGAGAAACGCATTGGCTGAACTATATAGCGTCGCACAAAGTAAACAGCGTTCAAAATAATACTGAACGGTCCATTCAGAGGCTTGAGGTTGTGATTGGCAGATGGGGTCCTGTACACTGTGAAAGCTGTGTGGGGTAGTTGGGATCTATAGGGTCTTTATGGGGCAATGTGGGGTTGTAAAGGTCTCATTGAGGCCAAAGAGATGAATGATCACCTTGTGCGTGAGGGGGTCTGCTCTGTTGTACCGCTCTCCTCCGTGAGTTCTGTTTACAACCCTCGATTCCCATGAGGTGAGACTTCCAGCCCTGCACATGCAAGACATGCACTGTTACACTGCTGTATGAGAGACTTCAGTGCTCATAATACTGAAGTTATTCACTTATCATCGTTGGTGCTACCTATGGAGTCTCGATAAGTGTTCTTACATTCCTAAACCTTATAAGTAATAATCAGCTCTTACACATTAGAAACTCCTTACGTCATACCTAGCGAAGTTCTGCAAATGTTATTTTAGCCAAGGAGCTCTTACAAGTCAAGAACCAGTATTGTTATTACAAATTAAAATAAAAAAACAAAAGAAAAAAAATCATTAATTAAAAAACAATTCGCAAATATCGCTTTTTTTTGGAAATCACGTTTCTTTTCCAGTTGATTTTTTCCCCCATGTTAATTTTAATGTAATTTCATGTTAATGTTTTCGAATTATTTGTCAGCTAAACTAATTTCCGATGTAAAAAACAGAGCCTTACAAAGTAACAAAATCTAAAATAAAAAATGAATGGCAGATATTTAGACAAAAGTGGGTTAAAATATAAATATTTGTCATTATAAATATTTGCCATCTTTTAAAATTACATTACAAAACCCATTAAAAATACACATAACACAAATAAAACAAATAGATTTTTAGGTACAGCAGGTGCATTTAGTAGCAGCACTCAAGATATTGCATCAATAAATATAAACATACTATATACACGTCACTGTACAATTTATACATTGATTCATATTAAAACAACTGTATTAAAGTTCTTCAGTTAAGAGCAGAGTGAGTGAGTCCCATCTGCTGTGGCTATGGTATGGCAGCAAACTTCCTTGATTATTACACTGGAATAGGAGTATAGTTCCTGATCATATCGGCCTAGAAAATCACAACTTTTCATTTTCCGCCGGTCTTGGTACACGACATAACTACATATATGCATGACAATAATGAGATACTAGTAACTAATCCCATTACTTTGTTAATTTTTATTGAAAGTAATGTGTTATGTTACTTTTGAGTTACTCCTTCCTCATCTGGCCTAGGCTTGTTTGTATGTTTTTAATATAAAAAGTTACATTTTTGGCCATTTGACACCAGAAGTGAACTGAATAAGCCTCAGACTGAAAGAAATGCAAATTCATTATTAACATGTTAACATAACTACTTGTAAAGCATTACCCCTAGCACTGGTTGTTTTGTACAGTACATTGAGATGGAGACACCAGAACCGAAAATACTACAATATTTCTTCAAAAGTAGTTCATGGAGACGTTAATTTATAATCGTCCATGATCAAACATCATCATATCGCGCACGCTCCTAATATAAAGCTAAAAAGAAATATTACAGCAGTAAAAGTAAAGTACTAAAACCTTCCAAAACGTAAAATATAAAAATAAAACCCAATTCAAAATATTAATAAGTACTATAAAAGTATATAAAAATATTAAAATAACATTGGTAAACGTTCTCTCTATCTTAACAAGATCGCCCATATTTTCATTGCAATGTGTTGAAAACAAAGCTCACGCTGTATTTCAGGGACAGTGTAACCCTCACAAAAACAGGTTTACAATTTGGACGATGTATGAGTTTGCGTGGTACAGGACATGAGACATCATTCATTGGGCACAGAAGACACGTCAAACACTGAATACGTAAAAGAAATTATTTGTTAACTATTGAGCGAACACCTTTCCAGCGTCAGTCACAGTCATGAGCTCATCTCTATGACGTGCGACAGAGAAATAACAAGAACTTTTCGTGTTATTTATGTTGGATAAATAATTGAAATTAATTTCGATCATTTTACAGCTGTTGTACCGGCAGGCTGCATTTGTGCACCAAGTGTTTAGTTTTTTGTTATTTTGTTGTTGGTGATAATAAATGAGTTGATGATGTAGAAGAGCACCTTATGGGTGTGTTTGTGTGTGATCTCACCTCTTCCCCTGAGGCAAAGTTTTCATGGCAGAGAGGACAATGATTGCAGTTTTCTACAGAAGTTGGTGCTAAAGAAAAAAAAAAAACAGAAAAATAAGTAACCATGTTTTTAGTTTTTCCCCCCAAACAACAAAAAATGCAGCAAATTTTCTGCTTACAGAAATAAAACAATAAATCTGTAGTGACAATGTGTGAACTTCCCATGTATAAACCGATCTGATGATAGAGCTGGCTGTTTTCCTATTTTTAGGTGAATGAGAGTGGCACAAAAAGACCGACATGAACACTTGCCAAGCACCAAATGTAAGTTAAAATAACAGAAAAACCTGCTAGTTACTGGTCCGTGATATTATTGGGCAACTGAAAGATAATACAAATGTTAAAATCTTCTCATGCTATTTATTGGACTGGAATGTTCTGTTTTCTAATAAAATCCATATGGTGACATCTAAAATATTCCCCTCATTAACATGATGTGGGAACATATATGCTTTGAATATTTTCAGTCTTCTTCTCATACCGTGTAACATATAATCATAGTTGTATATGCAAAGCTGAAATACCTCCTTCATTTCTGTTAAGAACTGATAAACAAGTATATGGTGCGCCCAGTAACCAAGATGTATGCCAGTACTTGGGCAGGCATGCATTCAAGCTAGCAAAGCTGGTAAGCGACATTTATAAAAAAGGGTCCCACTTTATACTGCGTCCCTAATACCTTTGTACTTATATAGTAACTAGATGTATATGTAGTATGTAACTACAGTGATACACAGGTTCTACAGCTCTGATGTTTGTTTAACTACACATTTGTAACAACTCACTGAATGGTATGTGTTAGTACAAATGTGTAACAGCATTTTTTGATAAAGAAGTACGCTTTATATTAAAGAGATATTAATTTAAATTAACTGTGTTACATACAGACACACATTTAGTTACTATGCAAGTACAAATGGATTAGGTAATATAAAGTGGGACCAATATGGCCATTACAGCAAATCACCTTGCTATCACGTTTGTAACAGCACTGAGGGTGGTTTCTGGATGTGCATGGAATGAAAATACCGTGCAAGCACACAAAAACTCACGATTGCAAGCTGCGCTTCGAGCATGCTCAGTCAGCTTATGTCGAGTGAGCGCTTCGGAGCAGAGAGGACACTGGGTGAAATCCGCCCTCCGCTCACATTCAGTCAGCAAGTGCTCCGTCAGGCTCGCAATCTCCACCACCTAGCGAACGCACAAACACCCTGCTTTAGCACGCTTTCCGAAATGGGTTTACCAAACTAGGATTATTTTGAACTATGACAGCACATGTGCTTGGGTGTGTGTGTGTGTGTGTGTGCACCTGTCTGCACTGAAGACAGCGCTGCAGCATCGGGCAATGTTTCCAATAGTGCAGGTCGAGCCCATCCTCTGTAAACGACTCATCTCTCTCCACAGAAAATACACAGACTAGACAAAAACAGCACCAGCATCAACTCTGATCCCGTCTTTCATTTCTCATTTAACATGCTATTAAGATTTTTTCCCAGCAGCATGAAAAGAAACTCATTAAACGAGAGCCCATTAGGACCGCACATTATGCTATCGCTTTCCAGATGTCTTGCTGAGATAATATTAGTGCATTTATAACGGCTACACAAGACTTGACTTTGCAGAGTTGGCACTGAATCAGAAACAAACTTATCAGCTGAGAAAATGAGAGAAGAACTGACATGAAGTTGTCCTTACTTGTCTAAGTAGTTAGCTACAGATGGTTGGCTTCCTTTTGCATCGGCAGGAACAGACTGGTTTACCTTCTTAACACCTGCTGAAAACAAGGGTTACGTAATTACCCATCACATTCTGTTCATACTGAATTTTTCAGAGGTTTGGAATGGCGTTACTTTGGTATTACTTTTATAATAATATAGTATTTATTCATATTTGAATGAGCCTTTTCAGTTTTCATTTAAGTGATTTGAAAATGAACAGTGCTAAATATAGATTTTCAAGCTATTAAATTGGCCTCTCGGGTACCAAACAGAAACTGAGGGTCATTCATATAAAAGCTACATAAACAGGGAAGTTTGTTGAACTACTGTCAAATTAGATGGTAATTTGAGGAAATGAAAAGTAATGCATGCTTTAAAAAGAATAAAGAAAAAATTGTTATGGTTCTCACTGTTTTTATCACTTGACTAACGTGAATACAAAGAAGGGCATACATGAATCCAGCTAAAAGACAGATATGAAGATATGTAGCTATGGCAGGTGTGTCTACAGTAAGTTTAAATTCATGTGACTACTGCAAGGTTAGTTTAAAAAAAAAAAAAAGGTGCCATCAAATATTTTGATTGGAAGCCCTAAGATTTTTTTATCCTTTCTATTCTTTAAACTCAAAAAATGTAACGCGTTTAAACAAAAACATGAGGAACAAAAGTTGTTTGCTGCAATTATACGGGAACTGATCTTTAATGAGAGTTCACAAAGACTCCAGCACCAACGTTGGCAATTTGTGCATATTTTATAGCGTCAAATTCATATGGATTTGTTAGATATTTGATTACTTGTGCATAATTTACAAGTTCCCCAGTTCTCATTAATTTGTACATATGACCTCCCTCTAAACCTAACCGCCAATCACAGGAAATAGTACAAGCGAGATCATACGAATTCATATAAATATGCCAACTCGTAAAATACATACAAACTGTTGATGAGAAAGCACTGGCAGCACACACATATACCAGTTTACACACCTGATTTGACTGACTTCTCAGCTTTTTTCTCAGGTACTTTGGTATTTTCCTTCCCTTTCTCCTAAAACACATATTTACACCTTTAATGCATTTACAAATTCATCACCCATTTGATGGTCAGACGGGCTCAATGAAATGTCAATGTCCACTCTACAGTCATTCAGTCACGAAGAAGAACGTTCAAAAATGTCAACACCATGTATGAAGAAGCAAGAGAGCATTAGGCCACCTCTGACCACACAACCTACGCTGATCTCCTTCAGTACTGCAAGCTGCTCTTGCAAGCTTCTGATTTCCTCTTTTTCTTTCTCACCATCTTCTTTTTCTGCTCCTTTTTTTGGCTTCTGGAGTAATAGGGGAGAAAGCGACACTTTAAACTGAATGCAGTAGCCCAGCATTCTCTGAACCCACGCACAAACATTCCATGAGCTTCAATTATGAAACTTAGTTCTACAGACCGGTTTTACCTGCGTGTCGATGGCGTTTCCATCTATCGCGGCGAGTGAGTCAAAAAGGTTCTTGTAGAGGACATTTTTACGTGTGCTGGTGTCATCGGGTGGCAGAAAATTCAATACTGCTTTTCCATGAAGACGGTACATAGCCTGGACGACTCTCACAGAAAGTTCTCGCACCGAGGCAGCGCTGTGCTCCAATCCACCTGCCAGAAACTAACACAACATTTATCACAGACAAATCTATGCAATTAATATTAACTAATAATATTAATTATTTTAAACATAACCAAGAAGAAATTAATACTTCTATTAACAAGGATTCCTGAAAAAAAAATGTATCATGGCTTTCTTAAAAATATTAAGCGGAACTGTTTTTAAAATTGATAATAGCTAAAAATATTTTTACCTACATACTGTAAAACATTTGCATTATATACACAGTATTTTCCTTCACTTTCTCTTACGTTCTCCATACACAGATCCCATTCATCTGCCCTCAGGCTCTGGATCTCTCATTTTAATTACAGGAAACCCAATCGCCTCTCTGCTGTGCCCCAAAGCCCATCTCATCTCCCAGGAAACCAGCAGGCATAAGGCATTTAGCAGCCATCCCTGCATGTAACCTACAGCAACCATTTCATTGGAGATCTCCAACGAATAAGACCAAACTAACAGTAAGATGTAATAAATATTTAAGAGGCTATTTGGGGCTGATTCATTGGTGATAACCGCAAAAAAAAGTTGTTCCAAACCTGTATGACTTATCTATAAAAAGTCTAGACTGCTTTTACCTAAAAAAACAACCATACTATAACCAGCATCTATCAAGAAAAAATTGTCCTCAAGTGGTCCATTCGACTACTACATGATACTGTTTTTTTTCAGCTAACTTTAATATCCAGTCAATAAATACCACATGAAAATTCTGGCCAATACATAGAAGTTGATAATTATTGTAAAGTAAAATCAAATCATTTTATATTCTACAAGTAAATTTAGCTCATACAAAAACATAGTGCAATATGAAAGGTAGATATTTATTTTTTTTACAATTTTGTAATTTCATTTGCAATGTTTATTTGCAAAAACAAATAAATTGTTTTTTTATTTTAAAAAAATGATCATGTTATCATGTTTTTATTGTGTTATATTGTGTTAGTCATAAATATAAAATGATTACTCATTCCTCTTCAGGCTACCTAGGTGTGGTGACCTAAACCTTAAAAAAATCCTAACACACAAAACCAGAAGGAGCTGTTGTTTTGAAACAACAAAGCCAAGCTGGAACACGGAGAGAAACCCCACGTGCACTTTGCAGATCCTTGTGAAATTTCAAAGTCTCTGTTGCAGCAGTGCCACAAGTTTGCATTGCAAACATACTTTAAACTGCACAGGTAGCAATAGAAAAACTAAATAAAAGGCCAAACTCTCATCTTCAACTAAGACCCTGAAGAACCGTAATTTCAACATCTTAGCCACTTTGTACAAGTAATTGTTGGAACAGAAAGAGTGAATGAGACTTGAATGTGCTTGGATGATTTTCATAAACTATGCCATGGATATGCAACTTTCTGTCAGGACAGCCCTGTTAAGAAACGAATGGTACCAGACATTACGTAGGGTCGACTACACCCGCTCTGCCATACAAAGACCACTTTGTTTCAGTCTAATGAAGCCCTAAAGAATCTTAATGATAGCTGTGCTTAACCTTCAGATCCTAACAGAAAGGTTAAATTTGTGATATTTTGGCCTTAAAAACCCATCTATCAAATATGTGTGGTCTAAGATGCTAAAGCACAGTTTGGGTTTGTACAACCACCAAACAGCTAAATTTCACCACCACAGCTGGCACCTCAGTGTGTGTGGTCTCAGACTAATAAGTAACCAATCACATATCATGAGGTCAATAAATCTAGCCATCCATTTCCATATTTGTAAACTAATACTTTAAAGCAGTAGCTTAAAAATCTTGTTCAAACTTCAAGCTTACAGCTTGACTGGGGAAAAAGCCATTGGGTTGACACCCAGTGAGATCATCTCAGAAAGAGTTGAAGTTGGGCCAGTACCCGCATGATGTTGTCGAGGGTGAAGCCAGAGTCCTTGGTGCCCAGCTGTTCTAGAAGCTTCTCCAACAGTTCCAGCCTGCTCAGAGCCAGTCTAGTGGGTACAGTGCTCTGCATGGGCCTCACAAGCTCCACAGGAACCATCTGCAGAGCTCTCACCTCCTTAAACAAAGCCATTTCCTGCCAAAAAAACATGCAAGCAAGCGTTATACAGATTTATAAGAGCATTCAGGTTACAAAATACAAAGTTTTTCTAACTCATTTACACGTTCAGAAATATATTGCAATTTTTTTCCCATGGTTTTATTGCTGGAGGTCAGGAGGTTGCTGCACATTTGGTTACAAGCATTGCTCTACAGTTTTTAGTGGGCAGCAGATAGCTACTGAACATCTGACTTGTATGTGTTATTTCTTGTAGAAGGTGGTAACATTATATTTTAAGTAGTTTAATCAATAATAAGTGGTTATGATTTAAAAAAAATGTAAACATGAAAAATAACATAATATTAGGTTGATTTATAATACTCTAAGGCACTGATATCAGAATACATCA